>NC_091162.1:41896488-42196488 GCF_040958095.1 Procambarus clarkii | reverse complement strand
AAAGAGCAAAATATTACCTAATTCAACGATATTTTGTTTATATCACATAAAGAAAAAGGGGATGATAAACGTCAAAATATTGCTGAATTCGATGATTTTTAGTATGAAACAAAATGCAAGAAATTTTGCTTAAGATGCAATATTATGCGAAAATCTTGTATGTGAAGGCCAAATCACAAATCGTGATACTACATGAAATAGTATCGAAATATTGGTAAAAATGAATATATTTACGTAATATCAAACTACATGAAAAACGCAAAAAAGTCATTATTATGCCAAATTTGATGATTTTAACTTCGAATCATAAAGCGACGTTTCGTATTTTTTAGACCCTAGAAAAGACGTATAAAGATATTGCTTCCAATACAAATGATAAAAATCAATGTGTTTTTAATAAGCTTAAATAAACTGTTCCTGATTATCGGTTTATATTACCGATGGAAGATGTACACGTAAAACCGTTCTAATCCGGCTGAAACGTCGATATATGCAATAAAAACAGAACATCTCCCCTTTTAAATATCTTACTCAGTATTTTAACGAGAAACTAATAGATGATTGAAAATGAAGTATTTAAGCTTGATTTCTGATCAATTATGTGTTTGCATAATTTTTCTCGTATATTTAATGAAAAATTAACAATAAACTGATAATTCACAAAAACGTGGAAAAACGTTAAATATTGCCTAATTCGATGATATTTTGTTTAAATCACATAAAGGAAAGGGGGGATGATAAAGGTCAAAATATTGCTAAATTCGATGATTTTTAGTACAAAACAAAATGCAAGGAAACGCTTAAAAATGCAAAATTTGCGAAATTCATAGGTTTGAAGGCCAAATCACATATCGTGAGAAAACATAAAGTAGTATCGAAATATTGGTAAAAACGAATATATATACGTAAAATCACACTACTTGAATAACGTGAAAAAGTCACTATATTACCATATTTGAGGATTTTAAATTCAAATCATTGAGCGAGGTTTCGTATTATTTAGATCAAAGAAAAAGACATATGACAATGTTGTTTTAAATACAAATGATAAAAATCAATGTGTTTTCATTAGAATTAACTAAAATGTTCCTGATTTTCCGTTTATATTACCGATGGAAGATGTACACTTAAAACAGCTCTAATCCGGCTGAAACATCGATATATGCAATAAAAACAGAACTTCTCCCCTTTCCAATATCTTACTCAGTATTTTAACGAGAAACAAATAGTTGATTGAAAATGAAGTGTTTAAGGTTAATTTCTAATCAATTATATGTTTGCATCATTTTTATCGTATATTTAATGAATTAATAGCAATAAACTGAAAATTCACAAAAACGTGGAAAAAGAGCAAAATATTGCCTAATTCGATGATAATTTGTTTATATCACATAAAGGAAAAGGGAAAGGAAAAGTTTATAGCACATAAACGTCAAAATATTGCTGAATTCGATGATTTTTAGTACGAAACAAAATGCAAGAAAACTTGCTTAAGATGCAATATTATGCGAAAATCTGAGATTTGAAGGCCAAATCACATATGGTGATACTACATGAAATAGTATCGAAATATTGGTAAAAATTAATATATTTACGTAATATTAAACTACATGAAAAACGTGAAAAAGTCCTTATTATGCCAAATTTGAGGATTTTAACTTCGAATCATAAAGCGACGTTTCGTATTTTTTAGACCCTAGAAAAGACGTATAAAGATGTTGCTTCCAATACAAAGGATAAAAATCAATGTGTTTTCAATAAAATTAACTAAAGTGTTCCTGATTTTCGGTTTATATTACCGATGGAAGATGTACACGTAAAACCGTTCTAAGCCGGCTGAAACGTCGATATATGCAATAAAAACAGAACTTCTCCCCTTTTAAATATCTTACTCAGTATTTTAACGAGAAACAAATAGATGATTGGAAATGAAGTATTTAAGCATATTTTCTGATCAATTATGTGTTTGCATAATTTTTCTCGTTTATTTAATGAAATAATACCAATAAACTGATAATTCACAAAAACGTGGAAAAACGGCAAAATATTGCCTACTTCGATGATATTTTGTTTAAATCACATAAAAGAAAAGGGGATGATAAAGGTCAAAATATTGCTAAATTCGATGATTTTTAGTACAAAACAAAATGCAAGGAAACGGTTAAAAATGCAAAATTTGTGAAATTCATAGGTTTGAAGGCCAAATCACATATCGTGAGAAAACATAAAGTAGTATCGAAATATTGGTAAAAACGAATATATATACGTAAAATCACACTACATGAATAACGTGAAAAAGTCACTTTATTACCATATTTGAGGATTTTAACTTCAAATCATAGAGCGAGGTTTCGTATTATTTAGATCCAAGAAAAGACATTTGAAAATGTTGTTTCAAATATAAATGATAAAAATTAATGTGTTTTCATTAGAATTAACTAAAATGTTCCTGATTTTCCGTTTATATTACCGATGGAAGATTTACACGTAAAACCGCTCTAATCCGGCTGAAATGTCGATATATGCAATAAAAACAGAACTTCTCCCCTTTCCAATATCTTACTCAGTATTTTAACGAGAAACAAATAGTTGATTGAAAAGGAAGTGTTTAAGGTTAATTTCTAAAATTAACCTTAAAATTTGCGAAATTCTGAAATTTGAAGGCCAAATCACATATCGTGAGAAAACATGAAGTAGTATCGAAATATTGGTAAAAACGAATATATATACGTAAAATCACACTACATGAATAACGTGAAAAAGTCACTTTATTACCATATTTGAGGATTTTAACTTCAAATCATAGAGCGAGGTTTCGTATTATTTAGATCCAAGAAAAGACATTTGAAAATGTTGTTTCAAATATAAATGATAAAAATTAATGTGTTTTCATTAGAATTAACTAAAATGTTCCTGATTTTCCGTTTATATTACCGATGGAAGATGTACACGTAAAACAGCTCTAATCCGGCTGAAACATCGATATATGCAATAAAAACAGAACTTCTCCCCTTTCCAATATCTTACTCAGTATTTTAACGAGAAACAAATAGTTGATTGAAAATGAAGTGTTTAAGGTTAATTTCTGATCAATTATGTGTTTGAATCATTTTTATCGTATATTTAATGAATTAATAGCAATAAACTGAAAATTCACGTGGAAAAAAAACGTGGAAAAACAGCAAAATATTGCCTAATTCGTTGATATTTTGTTTATATCACATTAAGGAAAAGGGAATGATAAACGTCAAAATATTGCTAAATTCGATGATTTTTAGTACAAAATAAAATGCAAGAAAACTTGCTTAAAAATGCAAAATTTGCGAAATTCTGAAATTTGAAGGCCAAATCACATATCGTGAGAAAACATAAAGTAGTATCGAAATATTGGTAAAAACGAATATATATACATAAAATCACACTACATGAATAAAGTGAAAAAAGTCACTATATTACCATATTTGAGGATTTTAACTTCAAATCATAGAGCGAGGTTCCGTATTATTTAGATCAAAGAAAAAGACATGACAATGTTGTTTCAAATACAAATGATAAAAATCAATGTGTTTTCATTAGAATGAAGTTTGAATTTAAATGATTATCATCAAAGTGTTTTCATTAGAATTAACTAAAATGTTTCTGATTTTCCGTTTATATTACCGATGGAAGACGTACCCGTAAAACCGCTCTAATCCGGCTGATACGTCGATATATGCAATAAAAACAGAACTTCTCCCCTTTCTAATATCCTACTCAGTTTTTTAACGAGAAACAAATAGTTGATTGAAAATGAAGTTTTAAGGTTAATTTCTAATCAATTATATGTTTGCATCATTTTTATCGTATATTTTATGAATTAATAGCAATAAACTGAAAATTCACAAAAACGTGGAAAAAGAGCAAAATATTACCTAATTCAACGATATTTTGTTTATATCACATAAAGAAAAAGGGGATGATAAACGTCAAAATATTGCTGAATTCGATGATTTTTAGTATGAAACAAAATGCAAGAAATTTTGCTTAAGATGCAATATTATGCGAAAATCTTGTATGTGAAGGCCAAATCACAAATCGTGATACTACATGAAATAGTATCGAAATATTGGTAAAAATGAATATATTTACGTAATATCAAACTACATGAAAAACGCAAAAAAGTCATTATTATGCCAAATTTGATGATTTTAACTTCGAATCATAAAGCGACGTTTCGTATTTTTTAGACCCTAGAAAAGACGTATAAAGATATTGCTTCCAATACAAATGATAAAAATCAATGTGTTTTTAATAAGCTTAAATAAACTGTTCCTGATTATCGGTTTATATTACCGATGGAAGATGTACACGTAAAACCGTTCTAATCCGGCTGAAACGTCGATATATGCAATAAAAACAGAACATCTCCCCTTTTAAATATCTTACTCAGTATTTTAACGAGAAACTAATAGATGATTGAAAATGAAGTATTTAAGCTTGATTTCTGATCAATTATGTGTTTGCATAATTTTTCTCGTATATTTAATGAAAAATTAACAATAAACTGATAATTCACAAAAACGTGGAAAAACGTTAAATATTGCCTAATTCGATGATATTTTGTTTAAATCACATAAAGGAAAGGGGGGATGATAAAGGTCAAAATATTGCTAAATTCGATGATTTTTAGTACAAAACAAAATGCAAGGAAACGCTTAAAAATGCAAAATTTGCGAAATTCATAGGTTTGAAGGCCAAATCACATATCGTGAGAAAACATAAAGTAGTATCGAAATATTGGTAAAAACGAATATATATACGTAAAATCACACTACTTGAATAACGTGAAAAAGTCACTATATTACCATATTTGAGGATTTTAAATTCAAATCATTGAGCGAGGTTTCGTATTATTTAGATCAAAGAAAAAGACATATGACAATGTTGTTTTAAATACAAATGATAAAAATCAATGTGTTTTCATTAGAATTAACTAAAATGTTCCTGATTTTCCGTTTATATTACCGATGGAAGATGTACACTTAAAACAGCTCTAATCCGGCTGAAACATCGATATATGCAATAAAAACAGAACTTCTCCCCTTTCCAATATCTTACTCAGTATTTTAACGAGAAACAAATAGTTGATTGAAAATGAAGTGTTTAAGGTTAATTTCTAATCAATTATGTGTTTGAATCATTTTTATCGTATATTTAATGAATTAATAGCAATAAACTGAAAATTCACAAAAACGTGGAAAAAGAGCAAAATATTGCCTAATTCGATGATAGTTTGTTTATATCACATAAAGGAAAAGGGAAAGGAAAAGTTTATATCACACAAACGTCAAAATATTGCTGAATTCGATGATTTTTAGTACGAAACAAAATGCAAGAAAACTTGCTTAAGATGCAATATTATGCGAAAATCTGAGATTTGAAGGCCAAATCACATATCGTGAGACTACATGAAATAGTATCGATATATTGGTAAAAATGAATATATTTACGTAATATCAAACTACATGAAAAACGTGAAAAAGTCCTTCTTATGCCAAATTTGAGGATTTTAACTTCGAATCATAGAGCGAGGTGTCGTATTATTTAGATCCAAGAAAAGACATTTGAAAATGTTGTTTCAAATATAAATGATAAAAACTAATGTGTTTTCATTAGAATTAACTAAAATGTTCCTGATTTTCCGTTTATATTACTGATGGAAGATGTACACGTAAAACAGCTCTAATCCGGCTGAAACATCGATATATGCAATAAAAACAGAACTTCTCCCCTTTCCAATATCTTACTCAGTATTTTAACGAGAAACAAATAGATGATTGAAAATGAAGTATTTAAGGTTATTTTCTGATCAATTATGTGTTTGCATAATTTTTCTCGAATATTTATTGAAATAATAACAATAAACTGATAATTTACAAAAACGTGGATAAATAGCAAAATATTACCTAATTCGATGATATTTTGTTTAAATCACACAAAGGAAAAGGGGATGATAAAGGTCAAAATATTGCTAAATTCGATGATTTTTAGTACAAAACAAAATGCAAGAAAACTTGCTTATAAATGCAAAATTTGCGAAATTCTGAGATATGAAGGCCAATTCACATATCGTGAGAAAACATGAAGTAGTATCGAAATATTGGTAAAAACGAATATATTTACGTAAAATCACACTACATGAATAACGTGAAAAAAGTCACTATATTACCATAATTGAGGATTTTAACTTCAAATCATAGAGCGAGGTTTCGTATTATATAGATCCAAGAAAAGACATGACAATGTTGTTTCAAATACAAATGATAAAAATCAATGTTTTTTCATTTAAATGAAGTTTGAATTTAAATGATTATTATCAAAATGTTTTCATTAGAATTAACTAAAGTGTTCCTGATTTTCCGTTTATATTACCGACGGAAGATGTACCCGTAAATCCGCTCTAATCTGGCTGAAACGTCGATATATGCAATAAAAACAGAACTTCTGCCCTTGTGTTCCTGATTTTCGGTTTATATTACCGATTGAAGATGTACACGTAAAACCGTTCTAATCCGGCTGAAACGTCGATATATGCAATAAAAACAGAACTTCTCCCCGTTTAAATATCTTACTCAGTATTTTAACGAGAAACAAGTAGATGATTGAAAATGAAGTATTTAAGCTTATTTTCTGATCAATTATGTGTTTGCATAATTTTTCTCGTATATTTAATGAAATAATAACAATAAACTGATAATTCACAAAAACGTGGAAAAACGGCATAATATTGCCTACTTCGATGATATTTTGTTTAAATCACATAAAGGAAAAGGGGATGATAAAGGTCAAAATATTGCTAAATTCGATGATTTTTAGTACAAAACAAAATGCAAGGAAACGCTTAAAAATGCAAAATTTGCAAAATTCATAGGTTTGAAGGCCAAATCACATATCGTGAGAAAACATAAAGTAGTATCGAAATATTGGTAAAAACGAATATATATACGTAAAATCACACTACTTGAATAACGTGAAAAAGTCACTTTATTACCATATTTGAGGATTTTAACTTCAAATCATAGAGCGAGGTTTCGTATTATTTAGATCCAAGAAAAGACATTTGAAAATGTTGTTTCAAATATAAATGATAAAAATTAATGTGTTTTCATTAGAATTAACTAAAATGTTCCTGATTTTCCGTTTATATTACCGATGGAAGATTTACACGTAAAACCGCTCTAATCCGGCTGAAATGTCGATATATGCAATAAAAACAGAACTTCTCCCCTTTCCAATATCTTACTCAGTATTTTAACGAGAAACAAATAGTTGATTGAAAATGAAGTGTTTAAGGTTAATTTCTAAAATTAACCTTAAAATTTGCGAAATTCTGAAATTTGAAGGCCAAATCACATATCGTGAGAAAACATGAAGTAGTATCGAAATATTGGTAAAAACGAATATATATACGTAAAATCACACTACATGAATAACGTGAAAAAGTCACTTTATTACCATATTTGAGGATTTTAACTTCAAATCATAGAGCGAGGTTTCGTATTATTTAGATCCAAGAAAAGACATTTGAAAATGTTGTTTCAAATATAAATGATAAAAATTAATGTGTTTTCATTAGAATTAACTAAAATGTTCCTGATTTTCCGTTTATATTACCGATGGAAGATGTACACGTAAAACAGCTCTAATCCGGCTGAAACATCGATATATGCAATAAAAACAGAACTTCTCCCCTTTCCAATATCTTACTCAGTATTTTAACGAGAAACAAATAGTTGATTGAAAATGAAGTGTTTAAGGTTAATTTCTGATCAATTATGTGTTTGAATCATTTTTATCGTATATTTAATGAATTAATAGCAATAAACTGAAAATTCACGTGGAAAAAAAACGTGGAAAAACAGCAAAATATTGCCTAATTCGTTGATATTTTGTTTATATCACATTAAGGAAAAGGGAATGATAAACGTCAAAATATTGCTAAATTCGATGATTTTTAGTACAAAATAAAATGCAAGAAAACTTGCTTAAAAATGCAAAATTTGCGAAATTCTGAAATTTGAAGGCCAAATCACATATCGTGAGAAAACATAAAGTAGTATCGAAATATTGGTAAAAACGAATATATATACATAAAATCACACTACATGAATAAAGTGAAAAAAGTCACTATATTACCATATTTGAGGATTTTAACTTCAAATCATAGAGCGAGGTTCCGTATTATTTAGATCAAAGAAAAAGACATGACAATGTTGTTTCAAATACAAATGATAAAAATCAATGTGTTTTCATTAGAATGAAGTTTGAATTTAAATGATTATCATCAAAGTGTTTTCATTAGAATTAACTAAAATGTTTCTGATTTTCCGTTTATATTACCGATGGAAGACGTACCCGTAAAACCGCTCTAATCCGGCTGATACGTCGATATATGCAATAAAAACAGAACTTCTCCCCTTTCTAATATCCTACTCAGTTTTTTAACGAGAAACAAATAGTTGATTGAAAATGAAGTTTTAAGGTTAATTTCTAATCAATTATATGTTTGCATCATTTTTATCGTATATTTTATGAATTAATAGCAATAAACTGAAAATTCACAAAAACGTGGAAAAAGAGCAAAATATTACCTAATTCAACGATATTTTGTTTATATCACATAAAGAAAAAGGGGATGATAAACGTCAAAATATTGCTGAATTCGATGATTTTTAGTATGAAACAAAATGCAAGAAATTTTGCTTAAGATGCAATATTATGCGAAAATCTTGTATGTGAAGGCCAAATCACAAATCGTGATACTACATGAAATAGTATCGAAATATTGGTAAAAATGAATATATTTACGTAATATCAAACTACATGAAAAACGCAAAAAAGTCATTATTATGCCAAATTTGATGATTTTAACTTCGAATCATAAAGCGACGTTTCGTATTTTTTAGACCCTAGAAAAGACGTATAAAGATATTGCTTCCAATACAAATGATAAAAATCAATGTGTTTTTAATAAGCTTAAATAAACTGTTCCTGATTATCGGTTTATATTACCGATGGAAGATGTACACGTAAAACCGTTCTAATCCGGCTGAAACGTCGATATATGCAATAAAAACAGAACATCTCCCCTTTTAAATATCTTACTCAGTATTTTAACGAGAAACTAATAGATGATTGAAAATGAAGTATTTAAGCTTGATTTCTGATCAATTATGTGTTTGCATAATTTTTCTCGTATATTTAATGAAAAATTAACAATAAACTGATAATTCACAAAAACGTGGAAAAACGTTAAATATTGCCTAATTCGATGATATTTTGTTTAAATCACATAAAGGAAAGGGGGGATGATAAAGGTCAAAATATTGCTAAATTCGATGATTTTTAGTACAAAACAAAATGCAAGGAAACGCTTAAAAATGCAAAATTTGCGAAATTCATAGGTTTGAAGGCCAAATCACATATCGTGAGAAAACATAAAGTAGTATCGAAATATTGGTAAAAACGAATATATATACGTAAAATCACACTACTTGAATAACGTGAAAAAGTCACTATATTACCATATTTGAGGATTTTAAATTCAAATCATTGAGCGAGGTTTCGTATTATTTAGATCAAAGAAAAAGACATATGACAATGTTGTTTTAAATACAAATGATAAAAATCAATGTGTTTTCATTAGAATTAACTAAAATGTTCCTGATTTTCCGTTTATATTACCGATGGAAGATGTACACTTAAAACAGCTCTAATCCGGCTGAAACATCGATATATGCAATAAAAACAGAACTTCTCCCCTTTCCAATATCTTACTCAGTATTTTAACGAGAAACAAATAGTTGATTGAAAATGAAGTGTTTAAGGTTAATTTCTAATCAATTATGTGTTTGAATCATTTTTATCGTATATTTAATGAATTAATAGCAATAAACTGAAAATTCACAAAAACGTGGAAAAAGAGCAAAATATTGCCTAATTCGATGATAGTTTGTTTATATCACATAAAGGAAAAGGGAAAGGAAAAGTTTATATCACACAAACGTCAAAATATTGCTGAATTCGATGATTTTTAGTACGAAACAAAATGCAAGAAAACTTGCTTAAGATGCAATATTATGCGAAAATCTGAGATTTGAAGGCCAAATCACATATCGTGAGACTACATGAAATAGTATCGAAATATTGGTAAAAATGAATATATTTACGTAATATCAAACTACATGAAAAACGTGAAAAAGTCCTTCTTATGCCAAATTTGAGGATTTTAACTTCGAATCATAGAGCGAGGTGTCGTATTATTTAGATCCAAGAAAAGACATTTGAAAATGTTGTTTCAAATATAAATGATAAAAACTAATGTGTTTTCATTAGAATTAACTAAAATGTTCCTGATTTTCCGTTTATATTACTGATGGAAGATGTACACGTAAAACAGCTCTAATCCGGCTGAAACATCGATATATGCAATAAAAACAGAACTTCTCCCCTTTCCAATATCTTACTCAGTATTTTAACGAGAAACAAATAGATGATTGAAAATGAAGTATTTAAGGTTATTTTCTGATCAATTATGTGTTTGCATAATTTTTCTCGAATATTTATTGAAATAATAACAATAAACTGATAATTTACAAAAACGTGGATAAATAGCAAAATATTACCTAATTCGATGATATTTTGTTTAAATCACACAAAGGAAAAGGGGATGATAAAGGTCAAAATATTGCTAAATTCGATGATTTTTAGTACAAAACAAAATGCAAGAAAACTTGCTTATAAATGCAAAATTTGCGAAATTCTGAGATATGAAGGCCAATTCACATATCGTGAGAAAACATGAAGTAGTATCGAAATATTGGTAAAAACGAATATATTTACGTAAAATCACACTACATGAATAACGTGAAAAAAGTCACTATATTACCATAATTGAGGATTTTAACTTCAAATCATAGAGCGAGGTTTCGTATTATATAGATCCAAGAAAAGACATGACAATGTTGTTTCAAATACAAATGATAAAAATCAATGTTTTTTCATTTAAATGAAGTTTGAATTTAAATGATTATTATCAAAATGTTTTCATTAGAATTAACTAAAGTGTTCCTGATTTTCCGTTTATATTACCGACGGAAGATGTACCCGTAAATCCGCTCTAATCTGGCTGAAACGTCGATATATGCAATAAAAACAGAACTTCTGCCCTTGTGTTCCTGATTTTCGGTTTATATTACCGATTGAAGATGTACACGTAAAACCGTTCTAATCCGGCTGAAACGTCGATATATGCAATAAAAACAGAACTTCTCCCCGTTTAAATATCTTACTCAGTATTTTAACGAGAAACAAGTAGATGATTGAAAATGAAGTATTTAAGCTTATTTTCTGATCAATTATGTGTTTGCATAATTTTTCTCGTATATTTAATGAAATAATAACAATAAACTGATAATTCACAAAAACGTGGAAAAACGGCATAATATTGCCTACTTCGATGATATTTTGTTTAAATCACATAAAGGAAAAGGGGATGATAAAGGTCAAAATATTGCTAAATTCGATGATTTTTAGTACAAAACAAAATGCAAGGAAACGCTTAAAAATGCAAAATTTGCAAAATTCATAGGTTTGAAGGCCAAATCACATATCGTGAGAAAACATAAAGTAGTATCGAAATATTGGTAAAAACGAATATATATACGTAAAATCACACTACTTGAATAACGTGAAAAAAGTCACTATATTACCATATTTGAGGATTTTAAATTCAAATCATAGAGCGAGGGTTCGTATTATTTAGATCAAAGAAAAAGACATATGACAATGTTGTTTTAAATACAAATGATAAAAATCAATGTGTTTTCATTAGAATTAACTAAAATGTTCCTGATTTTCCGTTTATATTACCGATGGAAGATTTACACGTAAAACCGCTCTAATCCGGCTGAAATGTCGATATATGCAATAAAAACAGAACTTCTCCCCTTTCCAATATCTTACTCAGTATTTTAACGAGAAACAAATAGTTGATTGAAAATGAAGTGTTTAAGGTTAATTTCTAATCAATTATATGTTTGCATCATTTTTATCGTATATTTAATGAATTAATAGCAATAAACTGAAAATTCACAAAAACGTGGAAAAAGAGCAAAATATTGCCTAATTCGATGATAATTTGTTTATATCACATAAAGGAAAAGGGAAAGGAAAAGTTTATAGCACATAAACGTCAAAATATTGCTGAATTCGATGATTTTTAGTACGAAACAAAATGCAAGAAAACTTGCTTAAGATGCAATATTATGCGAAAATCTGAGATTTGAAGGCCAAATCACATATGGTGATACTACATGAAATAGTATCGAAATATTGGTAAAAATTAATATATTTACGTAATATTAAACTACATGAAAAACGTGAAAAAGTCCTTATTATGCCAAATTTGAGGATTTTAACTTCGAATCATAAAGCGACGTTTCGTATTTTTTAGACCCTAGAAAAGACGTATAAAGATGTTGCTTCCAATACAAATGATAAAAATCAATGTGTTTTCAATAAAATTAACTAAAGTGTTCCTGATTTTCGGTTTATATTACCGATGGAAGATGTACACGTAAAACCGTTCTAATCCGGCTGAAACGTCGATATATGCAATAAAAACAGAACTTCTCCCCTTTTAAATATCTTACTCAGTATTTTAACGAGAAACAAATAGATGATTGGAAATGAAGTATTTAAGCATATTTTCTGATCAATTATGTGTTTGCATAATTTTTCTCGTTTATTTAATGAAATAATACCAATAAACTGATAATTCACAAAAACGTGGAAAAACGGCAAAATATTGCCTACTTCGATGATATTTTGTTTAAATCACATAAAAGAAAAGGGGATGATAAAGGTCAAAATATTGCTAAATTCGATGATTTTTAGTACAAAACAAAATGCAAGGAAACGGTTAAAAATGCAAAATTTGTGAAATTCATAGGTTTGAAGGCCAAATCACATATCGTGAGAAAACATAAAGTAGAATCGAAATATTGGTAAAAACGAATATATATACGTAAAATCACACTACATGAATAACGTGAAAAAGTCACTTTATTACCATATTTGAGGATTTTAACTTCAAATCATAGAGCGAGGTTTCGTATTATTTAGATCCAAGAAAAGACATTTGAAAATGTTGTTTCAAATATAAATGATAAAAATTAATGTGTTTTCATTAGAATTAACTAAAATGTTCCTGATTTTCCGTTTATATAACCGATGGAAGATTTACACGTAAAACCGCTCTAATCCGGCTGAAATGTCGATATATGCAATAAAAACAGAACTTCTCCCCTTTCCAATATCTTACTCAGTATTTTAACGAGAAACAAATAGTTGATTGAAAATGAAGTGTTTAAGGTTAATTTCTAAAATTAACCTTAAAATTTGCGAAATTCTGAAATTTGAAGGCCAAATCACATATCGTGAGAAAACATGAAGTAGTATCGAAATATTGGTAAAAACGAATATATATACGTAAAATCACACTACATGAATAACGTGAAAAAGTCACTATATTACCATATTTGAGGATTTTAACTTCAAATCATAGAGCGAGGTTTCGTATTATTTAGATCCAAGAAAAGACATTTGAAAATGTTGTTTCAAATATAAATGATGAAAATTAATGTGTTTTCATTAGAATTAGCTAAAATGTTCCTGATTTTCCGTTTATATTACCGATGGAAGAGTTTCACGTAAAACCGCTCTAATCCGGCTGAAATGTCGATATATGCAATAAAAACAGAACTTCTCCCCTTTCCAATATCTTACTCAGTATTTTAACGAGAAACAAATAGTTGATTGAAAATGAAGTGTTTAAGGTTGATTTCTAATCAATTATATGTTTGCATCATTTTTATCGTATATTTAATGAATTAATAGCAATAAACTGAAAATTCACAAAAACGTGGAAAAAGAGCAAAATATTGCCTAATTCGATGATAATTTGTTTATATCACATAAAGGAAAAGGGAAAGGAAAAGTTTATATCACATAAACGTCAAAATATTGCTGAATTCGATGATTTTTAGTACGAAACAAAATGCAAGAAAACTTGCTTAAGATGCAATATTATGCGAAAATCTGAGATTTGAAGGCCAAATCACATATCGTGATACTACATGAAATAGTATCGAAATATTGGTAAAAATGAATATATTTACGTAATATCAAACTACATGAAAAACGTGAAAAAGTCCTTATTATGCCAAATTTGAGGATTTTAACTTCGAATCATAAAGCGACGTTTCGTATTTTTTAGACCCTAGAAAAGACGTATAAATATGTTGCTTCCAATTCAAATGATAAAAATCAATGTGTTTTCAGTAAACTTAACTATAGTGTTAATGATTTTTGGTTTATATTACCGATGGAAGATGTACACGTAAAACCGCTCTAATCCGGCTGAAACGTCGATATATGCAATAAAAACAGAACTTCTCCCCTTTTAAATATCTTACTCAGTATTTTAACGAGAAACAAATAGATGATTGGAAATTAAGTATTTAAGCATATTTTCTGATCAATTATGTGTTTGCATAATTTTTCTCGTTTATTTAATAAAATAATAACAATAAACTGATAATTCACAAAAACGTGGAAAAACGGCAAAATATTGCCTACTTCGATGATATTTTGTTTAAATCACATAAAGGAAAATGGGATGATAAAGGTCAAAATATTGCTAAATTCGATGATTTTTAGTACAAAACAAAATGCAAGGAAACGCTTAAAAATGCAAAATTTGCGAAATTCTGAGATTTGAAGGCCAAATCACATATCGTGAGAAAACATAAAGTAGTATCGAAATATTGGTAAAAACGAATATATATACGTAAAATCACACTACATGAATAACGTGAAAAAGTCACTTTATTACCATATTTGAGGATTTTAACTTCAAATCATAGAGCGAGGTTTCGTATTATTTAGATCCAAGAAAAGACATTTGAAAATGTTGTTTCAAATATAAATGATAAAAATTAATGTGTTTTCATTAGAATTAACTAAAATGTTCCTGATTTTCCGTTTATATTACCGATGGAAGATTTACACGTAAAACCGCTCTAATCCGGCTGAAATGTCGATATATGCAATAAAAACAGAACTTCTCCCCTTTCCAATATCTTACTCAGTATTTTAACGAGAAACAAATAGTTGATTGAAAATGAAGTGTTTAAGGTTAATTTCTAAAATTAACCTTAAAATTTGCGAAATTCTGAAATTTGAAGGCCAAATCACATATCGTGAGAAAACATGAAGTAGTATCGAAATATTGGTAAAAACGAATATATATACGTAAAATCACACTACATGAATAACGTGAAAAAGTCACTATATTACCATATTTGAGGATTTTAACTTCAAATCATAGAGCGAGGTTTCGTATTATTTAGATCCAAGAAAAGACATTTGAAAATGTTGTTTCAAATATAAATGATAAAAATTAATGTGTTTTCATTAGAATTAACTAAAATGTTCCTGATTTTCCGTTTATATTACCGATGGAAGATTTACACGTAAAACCGCTCTAATCCGGCTGAAATGTCGATATATGCAATAAAAACAGAACTTCTCCCCTTTCCAATATCTTACTCAGTATTTTAACGAGAAACAAATAGTTGATTGAAAATGAAGTGTTTAAGGTTAATTTCTAATCAATTATATGTTTGCATCATTTTTATCGTATATTTAATGAATTAATAGCAATAAACTGAAAATTCACAAAAACGTGGAAAAAGAGCAAAATATTGCCTAATTCGATGATAATTTGTTTATATCACATAAAGGAAAAGGGAAAGGAAAAGTTTATATCACATAAACGTCAAAATATTGCTGAATTCGATGATTTTTAGTACGAAACAAAATGCAAGAAAACTTGCTTAAGATGCAATATTATGCGAAAATCTGAGATTTGAAGGCCAAATCACATATCGTGATACTACATGAAATAGTATCGAAATATTGGTAAAAATGAATATATTTACGTAATATCAAACTACATGAAAAACGTGAAAAAGTCCTTATTATGCCAAATTTGAGGATTTTAACTTCGAATCATAAAGCGACGTTTCGTATTTTTTAGACCCTAGAAAAGACGTATAAAGATGTTGCTTCCAATTCAAATGATAAAAATCAATGTGTTTTCAGTAAACTTAACTATAGTGTTAATGATTTTCGGTTTATATTACCGATGGAAGATGTACACGTAAAACCGCTCTAATCCGGCTGAAACGTCGATATATGCAATAAAAACAGAACTTCTCCCCTTTTAAATATCTTACTCAGTATTTTAACGAGAAACAAATAGATGATTGGAAATTAAGTATTTAAGCATATTTTCTGATCAATTATGTGTTTGCATAATTTTTCTCGTTTATTTAATGAAATAATAACAATAAACTGATAATTCACCAAAACGTGGAAAAACGGCAAAATATTGCCTACTTCGATGATATTTTGTTTAAATCACATAAAGGAAAATGGGATGATAAAGGTCAAAATATTGCTAAATTCGATGATTTTTAGTACAAAACAAAATGCAAGGAAACGCTTAAAAATGCAAAATTTGCGAAATTCTGAGATTTGAAGGCCAAATCACATATCGTGAGAAAACATAAAGTAGTATCGAAATATTGGTAAAAACGAATATATATACGTAAAATCACACTACATGAATAACGTGAAAAAGTCACTTTATTACCATATTTGAGGATTTTAACTTCAAATCATAGAGCGAGGTTTCGTATTATTTAGATCCAAGAAAAGACATTTGAAAATGTTGTTTCAAATATAAATGATAAAAATTAATGTGTTTTCATTAGAATTAACTAAAATGTTCCTGATTTTCCGTTTATATTACCGATGGAAGATTTACACGTAAAACCGCTCTAATCCGGCTGAAATGTCGATATATGCAATAAAAACAGAACTTCTCCCCTTTCCAATATCTTACTCAGTATTTTAACGAGAAACAAATAGTTGATTGAAAATGAAGTGTTTAAGGTTAATTTCTAATCAATTATATGTTTGCATCATTTTTATCGTATATTTAATGAATTAATAGCAATAAACTGAAAATTCACAAAAACGTGGAAAAAGAGCAAAATATTGCCTAATTCGATGATAATTTGTTTATATCACATAAAGGAAAAGGGAAAGGAAAAGTTTATATCACATAAACGTCAAAATATTGCTGAATTCGATGATTTTTAGTACGAAACAAAATGCAAGAAAACTTGCTTAAGATGCAATATTATGCGAAAATCTGAGATTTGAAGGCCAAATCACATATCGTGATACTACATGAAATAGTATCGAAATATTGGTAAAAATGAATATATTTACGTAATATCAAACTACATGAAAAACGTGAAAAAGTCCTTATTATGCCAAATTTGAGGATTTTAACTTCGAATCATAAAGCGACGTTTCGTATTTTTTAGACCCTAGAAAAGACGTATAAAGATGTTGCTTCCAATTCAAATGATAAAAATCAATGTGTTTTCAGTAAACTTAACTATAGTGTTAATGATTTTCGGTTTATATTACCGATGGAAGATGTACACGTAAAACCGCTCTAATCCGGCTGAAACGTCGATATATGCAATAAAAACAGAACTTCTCCCCTTTTAAATATCTTACTCAGTATTTTAACGAGAAACAAATAGATGATTGGAAATTAAGTATTTAAGCATATTTTCTGATCAATTATGTGTTTGCATAATTTTTCTCGTTTATTTAATGAAATAATAACAATAAACTGATAATTCACCAAAACGTGGAAAAACGGCAAAATATTGCCTACTTCGATGATATTTTGTTTAAATCACATAAAGGAAAATGGGATGATAAAGGTCAAAATATTGCTAAATTCGATGATTTTTAGTACAAAACAAAATGCAAGGAAACGCTTAAAAATGCAAAATTTGCGAAATTCTGAGATTTGAAGGCCAAATCACATATCGTGAGAAAACATAAAGTAGTATCGAAATATTGGTAAAAACGAATATATATACGTAAAATCACACTACATGAATAACGTGAAAAAGTCACTTTATTACCATATTTGAGGATTTTAACTTCAAATCATAGAGCGAGGTTTCGTATTATTTAGATCCAAGAAAAGACATTTGAAAATGTTGTTTCAAATATAAATGATAAAAATTAATGTGTTTTCATTAGAATTAACTAAAATGTTCCTGATTTTCCGTTTATATTACCGATGGAAGATTTACACGTAAAACCGCTCTAATCCGGCTGAAATGTCGATATATGCAATAAAAACAGAACTTCTCCCCTTTCCAATATCTTACTCAGTATTTTAACGAGAAACAAATAGTTGATTGAAAATGAAGTGTTTAAGGTTAATTTCTAAAATTAACCTTAAAATTTGCGAAATTCTGAAATTTGAAGGCCAAATCACATATCGTGAGAAAACATGAAGTAGTATCGAAATATTGGTAAAAACGAATATATATACGTAAAATCACACTACATGAATAACGTGAAAAAGTCACTATATTACCATATTTGAGGATTTTAACTTCAAATCATAGAGCGAGGTTTCGTATTATTTAGATCCAAGAAAAGACATTTGAAAATGTTGTTTCAAATATAAATGATAAAAATTAATGTGTTTTCATTAGAATTAACTAAAATGTTCCTGATTTTCCGTTTATATTACCGATGGAAGATTTACACGTAAAACCGCTCTAATCCGGCTGAAATGTCGATATATGCAATAAAAACAGAACTTCTCCCCTTTCCAATATCTTACTCAGTATTTTAACGAGAAACAAATAGTTGATTGAAAATGAAGTGTTTAAGGTTAATTTCTAATCAATTATATGTTTGCATTATTTTTATCGTATATTTAATGAATTAATTGCAATAAACTGAAAATTCACAAAAACGTGGAAAAAGAGCAAAATATTGCCTAATTCAATGATAATTTGTTTATATCACATAAAGGAAAAGGGAAAGGAAAAGTTTATATCACATAAACGTCAAAATATTGCTGAATTCGATGATTTTTAGTACGAAACAAAATGCAAGAAAACTTGCTTAAGATGCAATATTATGCGAAAATCTGAGATTTGAAGGCCAAATCACATATCGTGATACTACATGAAATAGTATCGAAATATTGGTAAAAATGAATATATTTACGTAATATCAAACTACATGAAAAACGTGAAAAAGTCCTTATTATGCCAAATTTGAGGATTTTAACTTCGAATCATAAAGCGACGTTTCGTATTTTTTAGACCCTAGAAAAGACGTATAAAGATGTTGCTTCCAATTCAAATGATAAAAATCAATGTGTTTTCAGTAAACTTAACTATAGTGTTAATGATTTTCGGTTTATATTACCGATGGAAGATGTACACGTAAAACCGCTCTAATCCGGCTGAAACGTCGATATATGCAATAAAAACAGAACTTCTCCCCTTTTAAATATCTTACTCAGTATTTTAACGAGAAACAAATAGATGATTGGAAATTAAGTATTTAAGCATATTTTCTGATCAATTATGTGTTTGCATAATTTTTCTCGTTTATTTAATGAAATAATAACAATAAACTGATAATTCACCAAAACGTGGAAAAACGGCAAAATATTGCCTACTTCGATGATATTTTGTTTAAATCACATAAAGGAAAATGGGATGATAAAGGTCAAAATATTGCTAAATTCGATGATTTTTAGTACAAAACAAAATGCAAGGAAACGCTTAAAAATGCAAAATTTGCGAAATTCTGAGATTTGAAGGCCAAATCACATATCGTGAGAAAACATAAAGTAGTATCGAAATATTGGTAAAAACGAATATATATACGTAAAATCACACTACATGAATAACGTGAAAAAGTCACTTTATTACCATATTTGAGGATTTTAACTTCAAATCATAGAGCGAGGTTTCGTATTATTTAGATCCAAGAAAAGACATTTGAAAATGTTGTTTCAAATATAAATGATAAAAATTAATGTGTTTTCATTAGAATTAACTAAAATGTTCCTGATTTTCCGTTTATATTACCGATGGAAGATTTACACGTAAAACCGCTCTAATCCGGCTGAAATGTCGATATATGCAATAAAAACAGAACTTCTCCCCTTTCCAATATCTTACTCAGTATTTTAACGAGAAACAAATAGTTGATTGAAAATGAAGTGTTTAAGGTTAATTTCTAAAATTAACCTTAAAATTTGCGAAATTCTGAAATTTGAAGGCCAAATCACATATCGTGAGAAAACATGAAGTAGTATCGAAATATTGGTAAAAACGAATATATATACGCAAAATCACACTACATGAATAACGTGAAAAAGTCACTATATTACCATATTTGAGGATTTTAACTTCAAATCATAGAGCGAGGTTTCGTATTATTTAGATCCAAGAAAAGACATTTGAAAATGTTGTTTCAAATATAAATGATAAAAATTAATGTGTTTTCATTAGAATTAACTAAAATGTTCCTGATTTTCCGTTTATATTACCGATGGAAGATTTACACGTAAAACCGCTCTAATCCGGCTGAAATGTCGATATATGCAATAAAAACAGAACTTCTCCCCTTTCCAATATCTTACTCAGTATTTTAACGAGAAACAAATAGTTGATTGAAAATGAAGTGTTTAAGGTTAATTTCTAATCAATTATATGTTTGCATCATTTTTATCGTATATTTAATGAATTAATAGCAATAAACTGAAAATTCACAAAAACGTGGAAAAAGAGCAAAATATTGCCTAATTCGATGATAATTTGTTTATATCACATAAAGGAAAAGGGAAAGGAAAAGTTTATATCACATAAACGTCAAAATATTGCTGAATTCGATGATTTTTAGTACGAAACAAAATGCAAGAAAACTTGCTTAAGATGCAATATTATGCGAAAATCTGAGATTTGAAGGCCAAATCACATATCGTGATACTACATGAAATAGTATCGAAATATTGGTAAAAATGAATATATTTACGTAATATCAAACTACATGAAAAACGTGAAAAAGTCCTTATTATGCCAAATTTGAGGATTTTAACTTCGAATCATAAAGCGACGTTTCGTATTTTTTAGACCCCAGAAAAGACGTATAAAGATGTTGCTTCCAATTCAAATGATAAAAATCAATGTGTTTTCAGTAAACTTAACTATAGTGTTAATGATTTTCGGTTTATATTACCGATGGAAGATGTACACGTAAAACCGCTCTAATCCGGCTGAAACGTCGATATATGCAATAAAAACAGAACTTCTCCCCTTTTAAATATCTTACTCAGTATTTTAACGAGAAACAAATAGATGATTGGAAATTAAGTATTTAAGCATATTTTCTGATCAATTATGTGTTTGCATAATTTTTCTCGTTTATTTAATGAAATAATAACAATAAACTGATAATTCACAAAAACGTGGAAAAACGGCAAAATATTGCCTACTTCGATGATATTTTGTTTAAATCACATAAAGGAAAATGGGATGATAAAGGTCAAAATATTGCTAAATTCGATGATTTTTAGTACAAAACAAAATGCAAGGAAACGCTTAAAAATGCAAAATTTGCGAAATTCTGAGATTTGAAGGCCAAATCACATATCGTGAGAAAACATAAAGTAGTATCGAAATATTGGTAAAAACGAATATATATACGTAAAATCACACTACATGAATAACGTGAAAAAGTCACTTTATTACCATATTTGAGGATTTTAACTTCAAATCATAGAGCGAGGTTTCGTATTATTTAGATCCAAGAAAAGACATTTGAAAATGTTGTTTCAAATATAAATGATAAAAATTAATGTGTTTTCATTAGAATTAACTAAAATGTTCCTGATTTTCCGTTTATATTACCGATGGAAGATTTACACGTAAAACCGCTCTAATCCGGCTGAAATGTCGATATATGCAATAAAAACAGAACTTCTCCCCTTTCCAATATCTTACTCAGTATTTTAACGAGAAACAAATAGTTGATTGAAAATGAAGTGTTTAAGGTTAATTTCTAAAATTAACCTTAAAATTTGCGAAATTCTGAAATTTGAAGGCCAAATCACATATCGTGAGAAAACATGAAGTAGTATCGAAATATTGGTAAAAACGAATATATATACGTAAAATCACACTACATGAATAACGTGAAAAAGTCACTATATTACCATATTTGAGGATTTTAACTTCAAATCATAGAGCGAGGTTTCGTATTATTTAGATCCAAGAAAAGACATTTGAAAATGTTGTTTCAAATATAAATGATAAAAATTAATGTGTTTTCATTAGAATTAACTAAAATGTTCCTGATTTTCCGTTTATATTACCGATGGAAGATTTACACGTAAAACCGCTCTAATCCGGCTGAAATGTCGATATATGCAATAAAAACAGAACTTCTCCCCTTTCCAATATCTTACTCGGTATTTTAACGAGAAACAAATAGTTGATTGAAAATGAAGTGTTTAAGGTTAATTTCTAATCAATTATATGTTTGCATCATTTTTATCGTATATTTAATGAATTAATAGCAATAAACTGAAAATTCACAAAAACGTGGAAAAAGAGCAAAATATTGCCTAATTCGATGATAATTTGTTTATATCACATAAAGGAAAAGGGAAAGGAAAAGTTTATATCACATAAACGTCAAAATATTGCAGAATTCGATGATTTTAGGTACGAAACAAAATGCAAGAAAACTTGCTTAAGATGCAATATTATGCGAAAATCTGAGATTTGAAGGCCAAATCACATATCGTGATACTACATGAAATAGTATCGAAATATTGGTAAAAATGAATATATTTACGTAATATCAAACTACATGAAAAACGTGAAAAAGTCCTTATTATGCCAAATTTGAGGATTTTAACTTCGAATCATAA
This sequence comes from Procambarus clarkii, assembly GCF_040958095.1. Lineage (NCBI taxonomy): Eukaryota > Metazoa > Arthropoda > Malacostraca > Decapoda > Cambaridae > Procambarus > Procambarus clarkii. The sequence goes on along the minus strand of NC_091162.1, from coordinate 42,173,537 downwards.
AGCGACGTTTCGTATTTTTTAGACCCTAGAAAAGACGTATAAAGATGTTGCTTCCAATTCAAATGATAAAAATCAATGTGTTTTCAGTAAACTTAACTATAGTGTTAATGATTTTCGGTTTATATTACCGATGGAAGATGTACACGTAAAACCGCTCTAATCCGGCTGAAACGTCGATATATGCAATAAAAACAGAACTTCTCCCCTTTTAAATATCTTACTCAGTATTTTAACGAGAAACAAATAGATGATTGGAAATTAAGTATTTAAGCATATTTTCTGATCAATTATGTGTTTGCATAATTTTTCTCGTTTATTTAATGAAATAATAACAATAAACTGATAATTCACCAAAACGTGGAAAAACGGCAAAATATTGCATACTTCGATGATATTTTGTTTAAATCACATAAAGGAAAATGGGATGATAAAGGTCAAAATATTGCTAAATTCGATGATTTTTAGTACAAAACAAAATGCAAGGAAACGCTTAAAAATGCAAAATTTGCGAAATTCTGAGATTTGAAGGCCAAATCACATATCGTGAGAAAACATAAAGTAGTATCGAAATATTGGTAAAAACGAATATATATACGTAAAATCACACTACTTGAATAACGTGAAAAAAGTCACTATATTACCATATTTGAGGATTTTAAATTCAAATCATAGAGCGAGGTTTCGTATTATTTAGATCAAAGAAAAAGACATATGACAATGTTGTTTTAAATACAAATGATAAAAATCAATGTGTTTTCATTAGAATTAACTAAAAAGTTCCTGATTTTCCGTTTATATTACCGATGGAAGATGTACACGTAAAACAGCTCTAATCCGGCTGAAACATCGATATATGCAATAAAAACAGAACTTCTCCCCTTTCCAATATCTTACTCAGTATTTTAACGAGAAACAAATAGTTGATTGAAAATGAAGTGTTTAAGGTTAATTTCTAATCAATTATGTGTTTGAATCATTTTTATCGTATATTTAATGAATTAATGGCAATAAACTGAAAATTCACAAAAATGTGGAAAAACAGCAAAATATTGCCTAATTCGTTAATATTTCGTTTTTTATCACATAAAGGAAAAGGGAATGATAAACGTCAAAATATTGCTAAATTCAATGATTTTTAGTACAAAACAAAATGCAAGAAAACTTGCTTAAAAATGCAAAACTTGCGAAATTCGGAAACTTGAAGGCCAAATCACATATCGTGAGAAAACATGAAGTAGTATCGAAATATTGGTAAAAACGAATATATATACGTAAAATCACACTACATGAATAACGTGAAAAAGTCACTATATTACCATATTTGAGGATTTTAACTTCAAATCATAGAGCGAGGTTTCGTATTATTTAGATCCAAGAAAAGACATTTGAAAATGTTGTTTCAAATATAAATGATAAAAATTAATGTGTTTTCATTAGAATTAACTAAAATGTTCCTGATTTTTCGTTTATATTACCGATGGAAGATGTACACGTAAAACAGCTCTAATCCGGCTGAAACATCGATATATGCAATAAAAACAGAACTTCTCCCCTTTCCAATATCTTACTCAGTATTTTAACGAGAAACAAATAGTTGATTGAAAATGAAGTGTTTAAGGTTAATTTCTAATCAATTATGTGTTTGAATCATTTTTATTGTATATTTAATGAATTAAAAGCAATAAACTGAAAATTCACAAAAATGTTTAAAAACAGCAAAATATTGCCTAATTCGTTAATATTTTGTTTTTTATCACATGAAGGAAAAGGGAATGATAAACGTCAAAATATTGCTAAATTCGATGATTTTTAGTACAAAACAAAATGCAAGAAAACTTGCTTATAAATGCAAAATTTGCGAAATTCTGAAATTTGAAGGCCAAATCACATATCGTGAGAAAACATGAAGTAGTATCGAAATATTGGTAAAAACGAATATATATACGTAAAATCACACTACATGAATAACGTGAAAAAGTCACTATATTACCATATTTGAGGATTTTAACTTCAAATCATAGAGCGAGGTTTCGTATTATTTAGATCCAAGAAAAGACATTTGAAAATGTTGTTTCAAATATAAATGATAAAAATTAATGTGTTTTCATTAGAATTAACTAAAATGTTCCTGATTTCCGTTTATATTACCGATGGAAGATTTACACGTAAAACCGCTCTAATCCGGCTGAAATGTCGATATATGCAATAAAAACAGAACTTCTCCCCTTTCCAATATCTTACTCAGTATTTTAACGAGAAACAAATAGTTGATTGAAAATGAAGTGTTTAAGGTTAATTTCTAATCAATTATATGTTTGCATAATTTTTATCGTATATTTAATGAATTAATAGCAATAAACTGAAAATTCACAAAAACGTGGAAAAAGAGCAAAATATTGCCTAATTCGATGATAATTTGTTTATATCACATAAAGGAAAAGGGAAAGGAAAAGTTTATATCACATAAACGTCAAAATATTGCTGAATTCGATGATTTTTAGTACGAAACAAAATGCAAGAAAACTTGCTTAAGATGCAATATTATGCGAAAATCTGAGATTTGAAGGCCAAATCACATATCGTGATACTACATGAAATAGTATCGAAATATTGGTAAAAATGAATATATTTACGTAATATCAAACTACATGAAAAACGTGAAAAAGTCCTTATTATGCCAAATTTGAGGATTTTAACTTCGAATCATAAAGCGACGTTTCGTATTTTTTAGACCCTAGAAAAGACGTATAAAGATGTTGCTTCCAATTCAAATGATAAAAATCAATGTGTTTTCAGTAAACTTAACTATAGTGTTAATGATTTTCGGTTTATATTACCGATGGAAGATGTACACGTAAAACCGCTCTAATCCGGCTGAAACGTCGATATATGCAATAAAAACAGAACTTCTCCCCTTTTAAATATCTTACTCAGTATTTTAACGAGAAACAAATAGATGATTGGAAATTAAGTATTTAAGCATATTTTCTGATCAATTATGTGTTTGCATAATTTTTCTCGTTTATTTAATGAAATAATAACAATAAACTGATAATTCACCAAAACGTGGAAAAACGGCAAAATATTGCCTACTTCGATGATATTTTGTTTAAATCACATAAAGGAAAATGGGATGATAAAGGTCAAAATATTGCTAAATTCGATGATTTTTAGTACAAAACAAAATGCAAGGAAACGCTTAAAAATGCAAAATTTGCGAAATTCTGAGATTTGAAGGCCAAATCACATATCGTGAGAAAACATAAAGTAGTATCGAAATATTGGTAAAAACGAATATATATACGTAAAATCACACTACTTGAATAACGTGAAAAAAGTCACTATATTACCATATTTGAGGACTTTAAATTCAAATCATAGAGCGAGGTTTCGTATTATTTAGATCAAAGAAAAAGACATATGACAATGTTGTTTTAAATACAAATGATAAAAATCAATGTGTTTTCATTAGAATTAACTAAAATGTTCCTGATTTTCCGTTTATATTACCGATGGAAGATGTACACGTAAAACAGCTCTAATCCGGCTGAAACATCGATATATGCAATAAAAACAGAACTTCTCCCCTTTCCAATATCTTACTCAGTATTTTAACGAGAAACAAATAGTTGATTGAAAATGAAGTGTTTAAGGTTAATTTCTAATCAATTATGTGTTTGAATCATTTTTATCGTATATTTAATGAATTAATGGCAATAAACTGAAAATTCACAAAAATGTGGAAAAACAGCAAAATATTGCCTAATTCGTTAATATTTTGTTTTTTATCACATAAAGGAAAAGGGAATGATAAACGTCAAAATATTGCTAAATTCAATGATTTTTAGTACAAAACAAAATGCAAGAAAACTTGCTTAAAAATGCAAAACTTGCGAAATTCGGAAACTTGAAGGCCAAATCACATATCGTGAGAAAACATGAAGTAGTATCGAAATATTGGTAAAAACGAATATATATACGTAAAATCACACTACATGAATAACGTGAAAAAGTCACTATATTACCATATTTGAGGATTTTAACTTCAAATCATAGAGCGAGGTTTCGTATTATTTAGATCCAAAAAAAGACATTTGAAATTGTTGTTTCAAATATAAATGATAAAAATTAATGTGTTTTCATTAGAATTAACTAAAATGTTCCTGATTTTCCGTTTATATTACCGATGGAAGATTTACACGTAAAACCGCTCTAATCCGGCTGAAATGTCGATATATGCAATAAAAACAGAACTTCTCCCCTTTCCAATATCTTACTCAGTATTTTAACGAGAAACAAATAGTTGATTGAAAATGAAGTGTTTAAGGTTAATTTCTAATCAATTATATGTTTGCATCATTTTTATCGTATATTTAATGAATTAATAGCAATAAACTGAAAATTCACAAAAACGTGGAAAAAGAGCAAAATATTGCCTAATTCGATGATAATTTGTTTATATCACATAAAGGAAAAGGGAAAGGAAAAGTTTATATCACATAAACGTCAAAATATTGCTGAATTCGATGATTTTTAGTACGAAACAAAATGCAAGAAAACTTGCTTAAGATGCAATATTATGCGAAAATCTGAGATTTGAAGGCCAAATCACATATCGTGATACTACATGAAATAGTATCGAAATATTGGTAAAAATGAATATATTTACGTAATATCAAACTACATGAAAAACGTGAAAAAGTCCTTATTATGCCAAATTTGAGGATTTTAACTTCGAATCATAAAGCGACGTTTCGTATTTTTTAGACCCCAGAAAAGACGTATAAAGATGTTGCTTCCAATTCAAATGATAAAAATCAATGTGTTTTCAGTAAACTTAACTATAGTGTTAATGATTTTCGGTTTATATTACCGATGGAAGATGTACACGTAAAACCGCTCTAATCCGGCTGAAACGTCGATATATGCAATAAAAACAGAACTTCTCCCCTTTTAAATATCTTACTCAGTATTTTAACGAGAAACAAATAGATGATTGGAAATTAAGTATTTAAGCATATTTTCTGATCAATTATGTGTTTGCATAATTTTTCTCGTTTATTTAATGAAATAATAACAATAAACTGATAATTCACAAAAACGTGGAAAAACGGCAAAATATTGCCTACTTCGATGATATTTTGTTTAAATCACATAAAGGAAAATGGGATGATAAAGGTCAAAATATTGCTAAATTCGATGATTTTTAGTACAAAACAAAATGCAAGGAAACGCTTAAAAATGCAAAATTTGCGAAATTCTGAGATTTGAAGGCCAAATCACATATCGTGAGAAAACATAAAGTAGTATCGAAATATTGGTAAAAACGAATATATATACGTAAAATCACACTACATGAATAACGTGAAAAAGTCACTTTATTACCATATTTGAGGATTTTAACTTCAAATCATAGAGCGAGGTTTCGTATTATTTAGATCCAAGAAAAGACATTTGAAAATGTTGTTTCAAATATAAATGATAAAAATTAATGTGTTTTCATTAGAATTAACTAAAATGTTCCTGATTTTCCGTTTATATTACCGATGGAAGATTTACACGTAAAACCGCTCTAATCCGGCTGAAATGTCGATATATGCAATAAAAACAGAACTTCTCCCCTTTCCAATATCTTACTCAGTATTTTAACGAGAAACAAATAGTTGATTGAAAATGAAGTGTTTAAGGTTAATTTCTAAAATTAACCTTAAAATTTGCGAAATTCTGAAATTTGAAGGCCAAATCACATATCGTGAGAAAACATGAAGTAGTATCGAAATATTGGTAAAAACGAATATATATACGTAAAATCACACTACATGAATAACGTGAAAAAGTCACTATATTACCATATTTGAGGATTTTAACTTCAAATCATAGAGCGAGGTTTCGTATTATTTAGATCCAAGAAAAGACATTTGAAAATGTTGTTTCAAATATAAATGATAAAAATTAATGTGTTTTCATTAGAATTAACTGAAATGTTCCTGATTTTCCGTTTATATTACCGATGGAAGATTTACACGTAAAACCGCTCTAATCCGGCTGAAATGTCGATATATGCAATAAAAACAGAACTTCTCCCCTTTCCAATATCTTACTCGGTATTTTAACGAGAAACAAATAGTTGATTGAAAATGAAGTGTTTAAGGTTAATTTCTAATCAATTATATGTTTGCATCATTTTTATCGTATATTTAATGAATTAATAGCAATAAACTGAAAATTCACAAAAACGTGGAAAAAGAGCAAAATATTGCCTAATTCGATGATAATTTGTTTATATCACATAAAGGAAAAGGGAAAGGAAAAGTTTATATCACATAAACGTCAAAATATTGCAGAATTCGATGATTTTAGGTACGAAACAAAATGCAAGAAAACTTGCTTAAGATGCAATATTATGCGAAAATCTGAGATTTGAAGGCCAAATCACATATCGTGATACTACATGAAATAGTATCGAAATATTGGTAAAAATGAATATATTTACGTAATATCAAACTACATGAAAAACGTGAAAAAGTCCTTATTATGCCAAATTTGAGGATTTTAACTTCGAATCATAAAGCGACGTTTCGTATTTTTTAGACCCTAGAAAAGACGTATAAAGATGTTGCTTCCAATTCAAATGATAAAAATCAATGTGTTTTCAGTAAACTTAACTATAGTGTTAATGATTTTCGGTTTATATTACCGATGGAAGATGTACACGTAAAACCGCTCTAATCCGGCTGAAACGTCGATATATGCAATAAAAACAGAACTTCTCCCCTTTTAAATATCTTACTCAGTATTTTAACGAGAAACAAATAGATGATTGGAAATTAAGTATTTAAGCATATTTTCTGATCAATTATGTGTTTGCATAATTTTTCTCGTTTATTTAATGAAATAATAACAATAAACTGATAATTCACCAAAACGTGGAAAAACGGCAAAATATTGCATACTTCGATGATATTTTGTTTAAATCACATAAAGGAAAATGGGATGATAAAGGTCAAAATATTGCTAAATTCGATGATTTTTAGTACAAAACAAAATGCAAGGAAACGCTTAAAAATGCAAAATTTGCGAAATTCTGAGATTTGAAGGCCAAATCACATATCGTGAGAAAACATAAAGTAGTATCGAAATATTGGTAAAAACGAATATATATACGTAAAATCACACTACTTGAATAACGTGAAAAAAGTCACTATATTACCATATTTGAGGATTTTAAATTCAAATCATAGAGCGAGGTTTCGTATTATTTAGATCAAAGAAAAAGACATATGACAATGTTGTTTTAAATACAAATGATAAAAATCAATGTGTTTTCATTAGAATTAACTAAAAAGTTCCTGATTTTCCGTTTATATTACCGATGGAAGATGTACACGTAAAACAGCTCTAATCCGGCTGAAACATCGATATATGCAATAAAAACAGAACTTCTCCCCTTTCCAATATCTTACTCAGTATTTTAACGAGAAACAAATAGTTGATTGAAAATGAAGTGTTTAAGGTTAATTTCTAATCAATTATGTGTTTGAATCATTTTTATCGTATATTTAATGAATTAATGGCAATAAACTGAAAATTCACAAAAATGTGGAAAAACAGCAAAATATTGCCTAATTCGTTAATATTTCGTTTTTTATCACATAAAGGAAAAGGGAATGATAAACGTCAAAATATTGCTAAATTCAATGATTTTTAGTACAAAACAAAATGCAAGAAAACTTGCTTAAAAATGCAAAACTTGCGAAATTCGGAAACTTGAAGGCCAAATCACATATCGTGAGAAAACATGAAGTAGTATCGAAATATTGGTAAAAACGAATATATATACGTAAAATCACACTACATGAATAACGTGAAAAAGTCACTATATTACCATATTTGAGGATTTTAACTTCAAATCATAGAGCGAGGTTTCGTATTATTTAGATCCAAGAAAAGACATTTGAAAATGTTGTTTCAAATATAAATGATAAAAATTAATGTGTTTTCATTAGAATTAACTAAAATGTTCCTGATTTTTCGTTTATATTACCGATGGAAGATGTACACGTAAAACAGCTCTAATCCGGCTGAAACATCGATATATGCAATAAAAACAGAACTTCTCCCCTTTCCAATATCTTACTCAGTATTTTAACGAGAAACAAATAGTTGATTGAAAATGAAGTGTTTAAGGTTAATTTCTAATCAATTATGTGTTTGAATCATTTTTATTGTATATTTAATGAATTAAAAGCAATAAACTGAAAATTCACAAAAATGTTTAAAAACAGCAAAATATTGCCTAATTCGTTAATATTTTGTTTTTTATCACATGAAGGAAAAGGGAATGATAAACGTCAAAATATTGCTAAATTCGATGATTTTTAGTACAAAACAAAATGCAAGAAAACTTGCTTATAAATGCAAAATTTGCGAAATTCTGAAATTTGAAGGCCAAATCACATATCGTGAGAAAACATGAAGTAGTATCGAAATATTGGTAAAAACGAATATATATACGTAAAATCACACTACATGAATAACGTGAAAAAGTCACTATATTACCATATTTGAGGATTTTAACTTCAAATCATAGAGCGAGGTTTCGTATTATTTAGATCCAAGAAAAGACATTTGAAAATGTTGTTTCAAATATAAATGATAAAAATTAATGTGTTTTCATTAGAATTAACTAAAATGTTCCTGATTTCCGTTTATATTACCGATGGAAGATTTACACGTAAAACCGCTCTAATCCGGCTGAAATGTCGATATATGCAATAAAAACAGAACTTCTCCCCTTTCCAATATCTTACTCAGTATTTTAACGAGAAACAAATAGTTGATTGAAAATGAAGTGTTTAAGGTTAATTTCTAATCAATTATATGTTTGCATAATTTTTATCGTATATTTAATGAATTAATAGCAATAAACTGAAAATTCACAAAAACGTGGAAAAAGAGCAAAATATTGCCTAATTCGATGATAATTTGTTTATATCACATAAAGGAAAAGGGAAAGGAAAAGTTTATATCACATAAACGTCAAAATATTGCTGAATTCGATGATTTTTAGTACGAAACAAAATGCAAGAAAACTTGCTTAAGATGCAATATTATGCGAAAATCTGAGATTTGAAGGCCAAATCACATATCGTGATACTACATGAAATAGTATCGAAATATTGGTAAAAATGAATATATTTACGTAATATCAAACTACATGAAAAACGTGAAAAAGTCCTTATTATGCCAAATTTGAGGATTTTAACTTCGAATCATAAAGCGACGTTTCGTATTTTTTAGACCCTAGAAAAGACGTATAAAGATGTTGCTTCCAATTCAAATGATAAAAATCAATGTGTTTTCAGTAAACTTAACTATAGTGTTAATGATTTTCGGTTTATATTACCGATGGAAGATGTACACGTAAAACCGCTCTAATCCGGCTGAAACGTCGATATATGCAATAAAAACAGAACTTCTCCCCTTTTAAATATCTTACTCAGTATTTTAACGAGAAACAAATAGATGATTGGAAATTAAGTATTTAAGCATATTTTCTGATCAATTATGTGTTTGCATAATTTTTCTCGTTTATTTAATGAAATAATAACAATAAACTGATAATTCACCAAAACGTGGAAAAACGGCAAAATATTGCCTACTTCGATGATATTTTGTTTAAATCACATAAAGGAAAATGGGATGATAAAGGTCAAAATATTGCTAAATTCGATGATTTTTAGTACAAAACAAAATGCAAGGAAACGCTTAAAAATGCAAAATTTGCGAAATTCTGAGATTTGAAGGCCAAATCACATATCGTGAGAAAACATAAAGTAGTATCGAAATATTGGTAAAAACGAATATATATACGTAAAATCACACTACTTGAATAACGTGAAAAAAGTCACTATATTACCATATTTGAGGACTTTAAATTCAAATCATAGAGCGAGGTTTCGTATTATTTAGATCAAAGAAAAAGACATATGACAATGTTGTTTTAAATACAAATGATAAAAATCAATGTGTTTTCATTAGAATTAACTAAAATGTTCCTGATTTTCCGTTTATATTACCGATGGAAGATGTACACGTAAAACAGCTCTAATCCGGCTGAAACATCGATATATGCAATAAAAACAGAACTTCTCCCCTTTCCAATATCTTACTCAGTATTTTAACGAGAAACAAATAGTTGATTGAAAATGAAGTGTTTAAGGTTAATTTCTAATCAATTATGTGTTTGAATCATTTTTATCGTATATTTAATGAATTAATGGCAATAAACTGAAAATTCACAAAAATGTGGAAAAACAGCAAAATATTGCCTAATTCGTTAATATTTTGTTTTTTATCACATAAAGGAAAAGGGAATGATAAACGTCAAAATATTGCTAAATTCAATGATTTTTAGTACAAAACAAAATGCAAGAAAACTTGCTTAAAAATGCAAAACTTGCGAAATTCGGAAACTTGAAGGCCAAATCACATATCGTGAGAAAACATGAAGTAGTATCGAAATATTGGTAAAAACGAATATATATACGTAAAATCACACTACATGAATAACGTGAAAAAGTCACTATATTACCATATTTGAGGATTTTAACTTCAAATCATAGAGCGAGGTTTCGTATTATTTAGATCCAAAAAAAGACATTTGAAATTGTTGTTTCAAATATAAATGATAAAAATTAATGTGTTTTCATTAGAATTAACTAAAATGTTCCTGATTTTCCGTTTATATTACCGATGGAAGATTTACACGTAAAACCGCTCTAATCCGGCTGAAATGTCGATATATGCAATAAAAACAGAACTTCTCCCCTTTCCAATATCTTACTCAGTATTTTAACGAGAAACAAATAGTTGATTGAAAATGAAGTGTTTAAGGTTAATTTCTAATCAATTATATGTTTGCATCATTTTTATCGTATATTTAATGAATTAATAGCAATAAACTGAAAATTCACAAAAACGTGGAACAGGGGCAAAATATTGCCTAATTCGATGATAATTTGTTTATATCACATAAAGGAAAAGGGAAAGGAAAAGTTTATATCACATAAACGTCAAAATATTGCTGAATTCGATGATTTTTAGTACGAAACAAAATGCAAGAAAACTTGCTTAAGATGCAATATTATGCGAAAATCTGAGATTTGAAGGCCAAATCACATATCGTGATACTACATGAAATAGTATCGAAATATTGGTAAAAATGAATATATTTACGTAATATCAAACTACATGAAAAACGTGAAAAAGTCCTTATTATGCCAAATTTGAGGATTTTAACTTCGAATCATAAAGCGACGTTTCGTATTTTTTAGACCCTAGAAAAGACGTATAAAGATGTTGCTTCCAATTCAAATGATAAAAATCAATGTGTTTTCAGTAAACTTAACTATAGTGTTAATGATTTTCGGTTTATATTACCGATGGAAGATGTACACGTAAAACCGCTCTAATCCGGCTGAAACGTCGATATATGCAATAAAAACAGAACTTCTCCCCTTTTAAATATCTTACTCAGTATTTTAACGAGAAACAAATAGATGATTGGAAATTAAGTATTTAAGCATATTTTCTGATCAATTATGTGTTTGCATAATTTTTCTCGTTTATTTAACGAAATAATAACAATAAACTGATAATTCACAAAAACGTGGAAAAACGGCAAAATATTGCCTACTTCGATGATATTTTGTTTAAATCACATAAAGGAAAATGGGATGATAAAGGTCAAAATATTGCTAAATTCGATGATTTTTAGTACAAAACAAAATGCAAGGAAACGCTTAAAAATGCAAAATTTGCGAAATTCTGAGATTTGAAGGCCAAATCACATATCGTGAGAAAACATGAAGTAGTATCGAAATATTGGTAAAAACGAATATATATACGTAAAATCACACTACTTGAATAACGTGAAAAAGTCACTATATTACCATATTTGAGGATTTTAAATTCAAATAATAAAGCGAGGTTTCGTATTATTTAGATCAAAGAAAAAGACATATGACAATGTTTTTATAAATACAAATGATAAAAATCAATGTGTTTTCATTAGAATTAACTAAAATGTTCCTGATTTTCCGTTTATATTACCGATGGAAGATGTACACGTAAAACAGCTCTAATCCGGCAGAAACATCGATATATGCAATAAAAACAGAACTTCTCCTCTTTCCAATATCTTACTCAGTATTTTAACGAGAAACTAATAGTTGATTGAAAATGAAGTGTTTAAGGTTAATTTCTAATCAATTATGTGTTTGAATCATTTTTATCGTATATTTAATGAATTAATAGCAATAAACTGAAAATTCACAAAAATGTGGAAAAACAGCAAAATATTGCCTAATTCGTTAATATTTTGTTTTTTATCACATAAAGGAAAAGGGAATGATAAACGTCAAAATATTGCTAAATTCAATGATTTTTAGTACAAAACAAAATGCAAGAAAACTTGCTTAAAAATGCAAAACTTGCGAAATTCGGAAACTTGAAGGCCAAATCACATATCGTGAGAAAACATGAAGTAGTATCGAAATATTGGTAAAAACGAATATATATACGTAAAATCACACTACATGAATAACGTGAAAAAGTCACTATATTACCATATTTGAGGATTTTAACTTCAAATCATAGAGCGAGGTTTCGTATTATTTAGATCCAAGAAAAGACATTTGAAAATGTTGTTTCAAATATAAATGATAAAAATTAATGTGTTTTCATTAGAATTAACTAAAATGTTCCTGATTTTCCGTTTATATTACCGATGGAAGATGTACACGTAAAACAGCTCTAATCCGGCTGAAACATCGATATATGCAATAAAAACAGAACTTCTCCCCTTTCCAATATCTTACTCAGTATTTTAACGAGAAACAAATAGTTGATTGAAAATGAAGTGTTTAAGGTTAATTTCTAATCAATTATGTGTTTGAATCATTTTTATTGTATATTTAATGAATTAAAAGCAATAAACTGAAAATTCACAAAAATGTTTAAAAACAGCAAAATATTGCCTAATTCGTTAATATTTTGTTTTTTATCACATGAAGGAAAAGGGAATGATAAACGTCAAAATATTGCTAAATTCGATGATTTTTAGTACAAAACAAAATGCAAGAAAACTTGCTTATAAATGCAAAATTTGCGAAATTCTGAAATTTGAAGGCCAAATCACATATCGTGAGAAAACATGAAGTAGTATCGAAATATTGGTAAAAACGAATATATATACGTAAAATCACACTACATGAATAACGTGAAAAAGTCACTATATTACCATATTTGAGGATTTTAACTTCAAATCATAAAGCGAGGTTTCGTATTATTTAGATCCAAGAAAAGACATTTGAAAATGTTATTTCAAATATAAATGATAAAAATTAATGTGTTTTCATTAGAAATAACTAAAATGTTCCTGATTTTCCGTTTATATTACCGATGGAAGATGTACACTTAAAACAGCTCTAATCCGGCTGAAACATCGATATATGCAATAAAAACAGAACTTCTCCCCTTTCCCATATCTTACTCAGTATTTTAACGAGAAACAAATAGTTGATTGAAAATGAAGTGTTTAAGGTTAATTTCTATTCAATTATGTGTTTGAATAATTTTTATCGTATATTTAATAAATTAATTGCAATAAACTGAAAATTCACAAAAATGTGGAAAAACAGCAAAATATTGCCTAATTCGTTAATATTTTGTTTTTTATCACATAAAGGAAAAGGGAATGATAAACGTCAAAATATTGTTAAATTCGATGATTTTTAGTACAAAACAAAATGCAAGAAAACTTGCTTATAAATGCAAAATTTGCGAAATTCTGAAATTTGAAGGCCAAAACACATTTCGTGAGAAAACATGAAGTAGTATCGAAATATTGGTAAAAACGAATATATATACGTAAAATCACACTACATGAATAACGTGAAAAAGTCACTATATTACCATATTTGAGGATTTTAACTTCAAATCATAGAGCGAGGTTTCGTATTATTTAGATCCAAGAAAAGACATTTGAAAATGTTGTTTCAAATATAAATGATAAAAATTAATGTGTTTTCATTAGAATTAACTAAAATGTTCCTGATTTTCCGTTTATATTACCGATGGAAGATTTACACGTAAAACCGCTCTAATCCGGCTGAAATGTCGATATATGCAATAAAAACAGAACTTCTCCCCTTTCCAATATCTTACTCAGTATTTTAACGAGAAACAAATAGTTGATTGAAAATGAAGTGTTTAAGGATAATTTCTAATCAATTATATGTTTGCATCATTTTTATCGTATATTTAATGAATTAATAGCAATAAACTGAAAATTCACAAAAACGAGGAACAAGAGCAAAATATTGCCTAATTCGATGATAATTTGTTTATATCACATAAAGGAAAAGGGAAAGGAAAAGTTTATATCACATAAACGTCAAAATATTGCTGAATTCGATGATTTTTAGTGCGAAACAAAATGCAAGAAAACTTGCTTAAGATGCAATATTATGCGAAAATCTGAGATTTGAAGGCCAAATCACATATCGTGATACTACATGAAATAGTATCGAAATATTGGTAAAAATGAATATATTTACGTAATATCAAACTACATGAAAAACGTGAAAAAGTCCTTATTATGCCAAATTTGAGGATTTTAACTTCGAATCATAAAGCGACGTTTCGTATTTTTTAGACCCTAGAAAAGACGTATAAAGATGTTGCTTCCAATTCAAATGATAAAAATCAATGTGTTTTCAGTAAACTTAACTATAGTGTTAATGATTTTCGGTTTATATTACCGATGGAAGATGTACACGTAAAACCGCTCTAATCCGGCTGAAACGTCGATATATGCAATAAAAACAGAACTTCTCCCCTTTTAAATATCTTACTCAGTATTTTAACGAGAAACAAATAGATGATTGGAAATTAAGTATTTAAGCTTATTTTCTGATCAATTATGTGTTTGCATAATTTTTCTCGTTTATTTAATGAAATAATAACAATAAACTGATAATTCACCAAAACGTGGAAAAACGGCAAAATATTGCCTACTTCGATGATATTTTATTTAAATCACATAAAGGAAAATGGGATGATAAAGGTCAAAATATTGCTAAATTCGATGATTTTTAGTACAAAACAAAATGCAAGGAAACGCTTAAAAATGCAAAATTTGCGAAATTCTGAGATTTGAAGGCCAAATCACATATCGTGAGAAAACATAAAGTAGTATCGAAATATTGGTAAAAACGAATATATATACGTAAAATCACACTACTTGAATAACGTGAAAAAAGTCACTATATTACCATATTTGAGGATTTTAAATTCAAATCATAGAGCGAGGTTTCGTATTATTTAGATCAAAGAAAAAGACATATGACAATGTTGTTTTAAATACAAATGATAAAAATCAATGTGTTTTCATTAGAATTAACTAAAATGTTCCTGATTTTCCGTTTATATTACCGATGGAAGATGTACACGTAAAACAGCTCTAATCCGGCTGAAACATCGATATATGCAATAAAAACAGAACTTCTCCCCTTTCCAATATCTTACTCAGTATTTTAACGAGAAACAAATAGTTGATTGAAAATGAAGTGTTTAAGGTTAATTTCTAATCAATTATGTGTTTGAATCATTTTTATCGTATATTTAATGAATTAATGGCAATAAACTGAAAATTCACAAAAATGTGGAAAAACAGCAAAATATTGCCTAATTCGTTAATATTTTGTTTTTTATCACATAAAGGAAAAGGGAATGATAAACGTCAAAATATTGCTAAATTCAATGATTTTTAGTACAAAACAAAATGCAAGAAAACTTGCTAAAAAATGCAAAACTTGCGAAATTCGGAAACTTGAAGGCCAAATCACATATCGTGAGAAAACATGAAGTAGTATCGAAATATTGGTAAAAACGAATATATATACGTAAAATCACACTACATGAATAACGTGAAAAAGTCACTATATTACCATATTTGAGGATTTTAACTTCAAATCATAGAGCGAGGTTTCGTATTATTTAGATCCAAGAAAAGACATTTGAAATTGTTGTTTCAAATATAAATGATAAAAATTAATGTGTTTTCATTAGAATTAACTAAAATGTTCCTGATTTTCCGTTTATATTACCGATGGAAGATTTACACGTAAAACCGCTCTAATCCGGCTGAAATGTCGATATATGCAATAAAAACAGAACTTCTCCCCTTTCCAATATCTTACTCAGTATTTTAACGAGAAACAAATAGTTGATTGAAAATGAAGTGTTTAAGGTTAATTTCTAATCAATTATATGTTTGCATCATTTTTATCGTATATTTAATGAATTAATAGCAATAAACTGAAAATTCACAAAAACGTGGAACAAGAGCAAAATATTGCCTAATTCGATGATAATTTGTTTATATCACATAAAGGAAAAGGGAAAGGAAAAGTTTATATCACATAAACGTCAAAATATTGCTGAATTCGATGATTTTTAGTACGAAACAAAATGCAAGAAAACTTGCTTAAGATGCAATATTATGCGAAAATCTGAGATTTGAAGGCCAAATCACATATCGTGATACTACATGAAATAGTATCGAAATATTGGTAAAAATGAATATATTTACGTAATATCAAACTACATGAAAAACGTGAAAAAGTCCTTATTATGCCAAATTTGAGGATTTTAACTTCGAATCATAAAGCGACGTTTCGTATTTTTTAGACCCTAGAAAAGACGTATAAAGATGTTGCTTCCAATTCAAATGATAAAAATCAATGTGTTTTCAGTAAACTTAACTATAGTGTTAATGATTTTCGGTTTATATTACCGATGGAAGATGTACACGTAAAACCGCTCTAATCCGGCTGAAACGTCGATATATGCAATAAAAACAGAACTTCTCCCCTTTTAAATATCTTACTCAGTATTTTAACGAGAAACAAATAGATGATTGGAAATTAAGTATTTAAGCATATTTTCTGATCAATTATGTGTTTGCATAATTTTTCTCGTTTATTTAACGAAATAATAACAATAAACTGATAATTCACAAAAACGTGGAAAAACGGCAAAATATTGCCTACTTCGATGATATTTTGTTTAAATCACGTAAAGGAAAATGGGATGATAAAGGTCAAAATATTGCTAAATTCGATGATTTTTAGTACAAAACAAAATGCAAGGAAACGCTTAAAAATGCAAAATTTGCGAAATTCTGAGATTTGAAGGCCAAATCACATATCGTGAGAAAACATGAAGTAGTATCGAAATATTGGTAAAAACGAATATATATACGTAAAATCACACTACTTGAATAACGTGAAAAAGTCACTATATTACCATATTTGAGGATTTTAAATTCAAATAATAAAGCGAGGTTTCGTATTATTTAGATCAAAGAAAAAGACATATGACAATGTTGTTATAAATACAAATGATAAAAATCAATGTGTTTTCATTAGAATTAACTAAAATGTTCCTGATTTTCCGTTTATATTACCGATGGAAGATGTACACGTAAAACAGCTCTAATCCGGCTGAAACATCGATATATGCAATAAAAACAGAACTTCTCCTCTTTCCAATATCTTACTCAGTATTTTAACGAGAAACTAATAGTTGATTGAAAATGAAGTGTTTAAGGTTAATTTCTAATCAATTATGTGTTTGAATCATTTTTATTGTATATTTAATGAATTAAAAGCAATAAACTGAAAATTCACAAAAATGTTTAAAAACAGCAAAATATTGCCTAATTCGTTAATATTTTGTTTTTTATCACATGAAGGAAAAGGGAATGATAAACGTCAAAATATTGCTAAATTCGATGATTTTTAGTACAAAACAAAATGCAAGAAAACTTGCTTATAAATGCAAAATTTGCGAAATTCTGAAATTTGAAGGCCAAATCACATATCGTGAGAAAACATGAAGTAGTATCGAAATATTGGTAAAAACGAATATATATACGTAAAATCACACTACATGAATAACGTGAAAAAGTCACTATATTACCATATTTGAGGATTTTAACTTCAAATCATAAAGCGAGGTTTCGTATTATTTAGATCCAAGAAAAGACATTTGAAAATGTTATTTCAAATATAAATGATAAAAATTAATGTGTTTTCATTAGAATTAACTAAAATGTTCCTGATTTTCCGTTTATATTACCGATGGAAGATGTACACTTAAAACAGCTCTAATCCGGCTGAAACATCGATATATGCAATAAAAACAGAACTTCTCCCCTTTCCAATATCTTACTCAGTATTTTAACGAGAAACAAATAGTTGATTGAAAATGAAGTGTTTAAGGTTAATTTCTATTCAATTATGTGTTTGAATAATTTTTATCGTATATTTAATGAATTAATTGCAATAAACTGAAAATTCACAAAAATGTGGAAAAACAGCAAAATATTGCCTAATTCGTTAATATTTTGTTTTTTATCACATAAAGGAAAAGGGAATGATAAACGTCAAAATATTGTTAAATTCGATGATTTTTAGTACAAAACAAAATGCAAGAAAACTTGCTTATAAATGCAAAATTTGCGAAATTCTGAAATTTGAAGGCCAAAACACATTTCGTGAGAAAACATGAAGTAGTATCGAAATATTGGTAAAAACGAATATATATACGTAAAATCACACTACATGAATAACGTGAAAAAGTCACTATATTACCATATTTGAGGATTTTAACTTCAAATCATAGAGCGAGGTTTCGTATTATTTAGATCCAAGAAAAGACATTTGAAAACGTTGTTTCAAATATAAATGATAAAAATTAATGTGTTTTCATTAGAATTAACTAAAATATTCCTGATTTTCCGTTTATATTACCGATGGAAGATTTACACGTAAAACCGCTCTAATCCGGCTGAAATGTCGATATATGCAAAAAAACAGAACTTCTCCCCTTTCCAATATCTTACTCAGTATTTTAACGAGAAACAAATAATTGATTGAAAATGAAGTGTTTAAGGTTAATTTCTAATCAATTATATGTTTGCATCATTTTTATCGTATATTTAATGAATTAATAGCAATAAACTGAAAATTCACAAAAACGTGGAAAAAGAGCAAAATATTGCCTAATTCGATGATAATTTGTATATATCACATAAAGGAAAAGGGAAAGGAAAAGTTTATATCACATAAACGTCAAAATATTGCTGAATTCGATGATTTTTAGTACGAAACAAAATGCAAGAAAACTTGCTTAAGATGCAATATTATGCGAAAATCTGAGATTTGAAGGCCAAATCACATATCGTGATACTACATGAAATAGTATCGAAATATTGGTAAAAATGAATATATTTACGTAATATCAAACTACATGAAAAACGTGAAAAAGTCCTTATTATGCCAAATTTGAGGATTTTAACTTCGAATCATAAAGCGACGTTTCGTATTTTTTTAGACCCTAGAAAAGACGTATAAAGATGTTGCTTCCAATACAAATGATAAAAATCAATGTGTTTTCAGTAAACTTAACTATAGTGTTCCTGATTTTCGGTTTATATTACCGATGGAAGATGTACACGTAAAACCGTTCTAATCCGGCTGAAACGTCGATATATGCAATAAAAACAGAACTTCTCCCCTTTTAAATATCTTACTCAGTATTTTAACGAGAAACAAATAGATGATTGGAAAATATGTATTTAAGCATATTTTCTGATCAATTATGTGTTTGCATAATTTTTCTCGTTTATTTAATGAAATAATAACAATAAACTGATAATTCACAAAAACGTGGAAAAACGGCAAAATATTGCCTACTACGATGATATTTTGTTTAAATCACATAAAGGAAAATGGGATGATAAAGGTCAAAATATTGCTAAATTCGATGATTTTTAGTACAAAACAAAATGCAAGGAAACGCTTAAAAATGCAAAATTTGCGAAATTCTGAGATTTGAAGGCCAAATCACATATCGTGAGAAAACATGAAGTAGTATCGAAATATTGGTAAAAACGAATATATATACGTAAAATCACACTACATGAATAACGTGAAAAAGTCACTATATTACCATATTTGAGGATTTTAACTTCAAATCATAAAGCGAGGTTTCGTATTATTTAGATCCAAGAAAAGACATTTGAAAATGTTATTTCAAATAAAAATGATAAAAATTAATGTGTTTTCATTAGAATTAACTAAAATGTTCCTGATTTTCCGTTTATATTACCGATGGAAGATGTACACTTAAAACAGCTCTAATCCGGCTGAAACATCGATATATGCAATAAAAACAGAACTTCTCCCCTTTCCAATATCTTACTCAGTATTTTAACGAGAAACAAATAGTTGATTGAAAATGAAGTGTTTAAGGTTAATTTCTATTCAATTATGTGTTTGAATAATTTTTATCGTATATTTAATGAATTAATTGCAATAAACTGAAAATTCACAAAAATGTGGAAAAACAGCAAAATATTGCCTAATTCGTTAATATTTTGTTTTTTATCACATAAAGGAAAAGGGAATGATAAACGTCAAAATATTGCTAAATTCGATGATTTTTAGTACAAAACAAAATGCAAGAAAACTTGCTTATAAATGCAAAATTTGCGAAATTCTGAAATTTGAAGGCCAAATCACATTTCGTGAGAAAACATGAAGTAGTATCGAAATATTGGTAAAAACGAATATATATACGTAAAATCACACTACATGAATAACGTGAAAAAGTCACTATATTACCATATTTGAGGATTTTAACTTCAAATCATAAAGCGAGGTTTCGTATTATTTAGATCCAAGAAAAGACATTTGAAAATGTTATTTCAAATATAAATGATTTAAATTAATGTGTTTTCATTAGAATTAACTAAAATGTTCCTGATTTTCCGTTTATATTACCGATGGAAGATGTACACGTAAAACAGCTCTAATCCGGCTGAAACATCGATATATGCAATAAAAACAGAACTTCTCCCCTTTCCAATATCTTACTCAGTATTTTAACGAGAAACAAATAGTTGATTGAAAATGAAGTGTTTAAGGTTAATTTCTAATCAATTATGTGTTTGAATCATTTTTATCGTATATTTAATGAATTAATTGCAATAAACTGAAAATTCACAAAAATGTGGAAAAACAGCAAAATATTGCCTAATTCGTTAATATTTTGTTTTTTATCACATAAAGGAAAAGGGAATGATAAACGTCAAAATATTGTTAAATTCGATGATTTTTAGTACAAAACAAAATGCAAGAAAACTTGCTTATAAATGCAAAATTTGCGAAATTCTGAAATTTGAAGGCCAAATCACATTTCGTGAGAAAACATGAAGTAGTATCGAAATATTGGTAAAAACGAATATATATATACGTAAAATCACACTCTATGAATAACGTGAAAAAGTCACTATATTACCATATTTGAGGATTTTAACTTCAAATCATAGAGCGAGGTTTCGTATTATTTAGATCCAAGAAAAGACATTTGAAAATGTTGTTTCAAATATAAATGATAAAAATTAATGAGTTTTCATTAGAATTAACTAAAATATTCCTGATTTTCCGTTTATATTACCGATGGAAGATTTACACGTAAAACCGCTCTAATCCGGCTGAAATGTCGATATATGCAATAAAAACAGAACTTCTCCCCTTTCCAATATCTTACTCAGTATTTTAACGAGAAACAAATAATTGATTGAAAATGAAGTTTTTAAGGTTAATTTCTAATCAATTATGTGTTTGAATTATTTTTATCGTATATATAATGAATTAAAAGCAATAAAATGAAAATTCACAAAAATGTTTAAAAACAGCAAAATATTGCCTAATTCGTTAATATTTTGTTTTTTATCACATAAAGGAAAAGGGAATGATAAACGTCAAAATATTGCTAAATTCGATGATTTTTAGTACAAAACAAAATGCAAGAAAACTGGCTTATAAATGCAAAATTTGCGAAATTCTGAAATTTGAAGGCCAAATCACATATCGTGAGAAAACATGAAGTAGTATCGAAATATTGGTAAAAACGAATATATATACGTAAAATCACACTACATGAATAACGTGAAAAAGTCACTATATTACCATATTTGAGGATTTTAACTTCAAATCATAGAGCGAGGTTTCTTATTATTTAGATCCAAGAAAAGACATTTGAAAATGTTGTTTCAAATATAAATGATAAAAATTAATGTGTTTTCATTAGAATTAACTAAAATGTTCCTGATTTTCCGTTTATATTACCGATGGAAGATTTACACGTAAAACCGCTCTAATCCGGCTGAAATGTCGATATATGCAATAAAAACAGAACTTCTCCCCTTTCCAATATCTTACTCAGTATTTTAACGAGAAACAAATAGTTGATTGAAAATGATGTGTTTAAGGTTAATTTCTAATCAATTATATGTTTGCATCATTTTTATCGTATATTTAATGAATTAATAGCAATAAACTGAAAATTCACAAAAACGTGGAAAAAGAGCAAAATATTGCCTAATTCGATGATAATTTGTTTATATCACATAAAGGAAAAGGGAAAGGAAAAGTTTATATCACATAAACGTCAAAATATTGCTGAATTCGATGATTTTTAGTACGAAACAAAATGCAAGAAAACTTGCTTAAGATGCAATATTATGCGAAAATCTGAGACTTGAAGGCCAAATCACATATCGTGATACTACATGAAATAGTATCGAAATATTGGTAAAAATGAATATATTTACGTAATATCAAACTACATGAAAAACGTGAAAAAGTCCTTATTATGCCAAATTTGAGGATTTTAACTTCGAATCATAAAGCGACGTTTCGTATTTTTTTAGACTCTAGAAAAGACGTATAAAGATGTTGCTTCCAATACAAATGATAAAAATCAATGTGTTTTCAGTAAACTTAACTATAGTGTTCCTGATTTTCGGTTCATATTACCGATGGAAGATGTACACGTAAAACCGTTCTAATCCGGCTGAAACGTCGATATATGCAATAAAAACAGAACTTCTCCCCTTTTAAATATCTTACTCAGTATTTTAACGAGAAACAAATAGATGATTGGAAAATATGTATTTAAGCATATTTTCTGATCAATTATGTGTTTGCATAATTTTTCTCGTTTATTTAATGAAATAATAACAATAAACTGATAATTCACAAAAACGTGGAAAAACGGCAAAATATTGCCTACTTCGATGATATTTTGTTTAAATCACATAAAGGAAAATGGGATGATAAAGGTCAAAATATTGCTAAATTCGATGATTTTTAGTACAAAACAAAATGCAAGGAAACGCTTAAAAATGCAAAATTTGCGAAATTCTGAGATTTGAAGGCCAAATCACATATCGTGAGAAAACATAAAGTAGTATCGAAATATTGGTAAAAACGAATATATATACGTAAAATCACACTACTTGAAAAACGTGAAAAAAGTCACTATATTACCATATTTTAGGATTTTAAATTCAAATCATAGAGCGAGGTTTCGTATTATTTAGATCAAAGAAAAAGACATATGACAATGTTGTTTTAAATACAAATGATAAAAATCAATGTGTTTTCATTAGAATTAACTAAAATGTTCCTGATTTTCCGTTTATATTACCGATGGAAGATGTACACGTAAAACAGCTCTAATCCGGCTGAAACATCGATATATGCAATAAAAACAGAACTTCTCCCCTTTCCAATATCTTACTCAGTATTTTAACGAGAAACAAATAGTTGATTGAAAATGAAGTGTTTAAGGTTAATTTCTAATCAATTATGTGTTTGAATCATTTTTATCGTATATTTAATGAATTAATTGCAATAAACAGAAAATTGACAAAAATGTGGAAAAACAGCAAAATATTGCCTAATTCGTTAATATTTTGTTTTTTATCACATAAAGGAAAAGGGAATGATAAACGTCAAAATATTGTTAAATTCGATGATTTTTAGTACAAAACAAAATGCAAGAAAACTTGCTTATAAATGCAAAATTTGCGAAATTCTGAAATTTGAAGGCCAAATCACATTTCGTGAGAAAACATGAAGTAGTATCGAAATATTGGTAAAAACGAATATATATACGTAAAATCACACTACATGAATAACGTGAAAAAGTCACTATATTACCATATTTGAGGATTTTAACTTCAAATCATAGAGCGAGGTTTCGTATTATTTAGATCCAAGAAAAGACATTTGAAAATGTTGTTTCAAATATAAATGATAAAAATTAATGTGTTTTCATTAGAATTAACTAAAATATTCCTGATTTTCCGTTTATATTACCGATGGAAGATTTACACGTAAAACCGCTCTAATCCGGCTGAAATGTCGATATATGCAATAAAAACAGAACTTCTCCCCTTTCCAATATCTTACTCAGTATTTTAACGAGAAACAAATAATTGATTGAAAATGAAGTGTTTAAGGTTAATTTCTAATCAATTATATGTTTGCATCATTTTTGTCGTATATTTAATGAATTAATAGCAATAAACTGAAAATTCACAAAAACGTGGAAAAAGAGCAAAATATTGCCTAATTCGATGATAATTTGTTTATATCACATAAAGGAAAAGGGAAAGGAAAAGTTTCTATCACATAAACGTCAAAATATTGCTGAATTCGATGATTTTTAGTACGAAACAAAATGCAAGAAAACTTGCTTAAGATGCAATATTATGCGAAAATCTGAGATTTGAAGGCCAAATCACATATCGTGATACTACATGAAATAGTTTCGAAATATTGGTAAAAATGAATATATTTACGTAATATCAAACTACATGAAAAACGTGAAAAAGTCCTTAATATGCCAAATTTGAGGATTTTAACTTCGAATCATAAAGCGACGTTTCGTATTTTTTAGACCCTAGAAAAGACGTATAAAGATGTTGCTTCCAATACAAATGATAAAAATCAATGTGTTTTCAGTAAACTTAACTATAGTGTTCCTGATTTTCGGTTTATATTACCGATGGAAGATGTACACGTAAAACCGTTCTAATCCGGCTGAAACGTCGATATATGCAATAAAAACAGAACTTCTCCCCTTTTAAATATCTTACTCTGTATTTTAACGAGAAACAAATAGATGATTGGAAATTAAGTATTTAAGCATATTTTCTGATCAATTATGTGTTTGCATAATTTTTCTCGTTTATTTAATGAAATAATAATAATAAACTGATAATTCACAAAAACGTGGAAAAACGGCAAAATATTGCCTACTTCGATGATATTTTGTTTAAATCACATAAAGGAAAATGGGATGATAAAGGTCAAAATATTGCTAAATTCGATGATTTTTAGTACAAAACAAAATGCAAGGAAACGCTTAAAAATGCAAAATTTGCGAAATTCTGAGATTTGAAGGCCAAATCACATATCGTGAGAAAACATAAAGTAGTATCGAAATATTGGTAAAAACGAATATATATACGTAAAATCACACTACATGAATAACGTGAAAAAGTCACTATATTACCATATTTGAGGATTTTAACTTCAAATCATAAAGCGAGGTTTCGTATTATTTAGATCCAAGAAAGGACATTTGAAAATGTTATTTCAAATATAAATGATAAAAATTAATGTGTTTTCATTAGAATTAACTAAAATGTTCCTGATTTTCCGTTTATATTACCGATGGAAGATGTACACGTAAAACAGCTCTAATCCGGCTGAAACATCGATATATGCAATAAAAACAGAACTTCTCCCCTTTCCAATATCTTACTCAGTATTTTAACGAGAAACAAATAGTTGATTGAAAATGAAGTGTTTAAGGTTAATTTCTAATCAATTATGTGTTTGAATCATTTTTATCGTATATTTAATGAATTAATTGCAATAAACTGAAAATTCACAAAAATGTGGAAAAACAGCAAAATATTGCCTAATTCGTTAATATTTTGTTTTTTATCACATAAAGGAAAAGGGAATGATAAACGTCAAAATATTGTTAAATTCGATGATTTTTAGTACAAAACAAAATGCAAGAAAACTTGCTTATAAATGCAAAATTTGCGAAATTCTGAAATTTGAAGGCCAAAACACATTTCGTGAGAAAACATGAAGTAGTATCGAAATATTGGTAAAAACGAATATATATACGTAAAATCACACTACATGAATAACGTGAAAAAGTCACTATATTACCATATTTGAGGATTTTAACTTCAAATCATAGAGCGAGGTTTCGTATTATTTAGATCCAAGAAAAGACATTTGAAAATGTTGTTTCAAATATAAATGATAAAAATTAATGTGTTTTCATTAGAATTAACTAAAATATTCCTGATTTTCCGTTTATATTACCGATGGAAGGTTTACACGTAAAACCGCTCTAATCCGGCTGAAATGTCGATATATGCAATAAAAACAGAACTTCTCCCCTTTCCAATATCTTACTCAGTATTTTAACGAGAAACAAATAATTGATTGAAAATGAAGTGTTTAAGGTTAATTTCTAATCAATTATATGTTTGCATCATTTTTATCGTATATTTAATGAATTAATAGCAATAAACTGAAAATTCACAAAAACGTGGAAAAAGAGCAAAATATTGCCTAATTCGATGATAATTTGTTTATATCACATAAAGGAAAAGGGAAAGGAAAAGTTTATATCACATAAACGTCAAAATATTGCTGAATTCGATGATTTTTAGTACGAAACAAAATGCAAGAAAACTTGCTTAAGATGCAATATTATGCGAAAATCTGAGATTTGAAGGCCAAATCACATATCGTGATACTACATGAAATAGTATCGAAATATTGGTAAAAATGAATATATTTACATAATATCAAACTACATGAAAAACGTGAAAAAGTCCTTATTATGCCAAATTTGAGGATTTTAACTTCGAATCATAAAGCGACGTTTCGTATTTTTTAGACCCTAGAAAAGACGTATAAAGATGTTGCTTCCAATACAAATGATAAAAATCAATGTGTTTTCAGTAAACTTAACTATAGTGTTCCTGATTTTCGGTTTATATTACCGATTCAAGATGTACACGTAAAACCGTTCTAATCCGGCTGAAACGTCGATATATGCAATGAAAACAGAACTTCTCCCCTTTTAAATATCTTACTCTGTATTTTAACGAGAAACAAATAGATGATTGGAAATTAAGTATTTAAGCATATTTTCTGATCAATTATGTGTTTGCATAATTTTTCTCGTTTATTTAATGAAATAATAACAATAAACTGATAATTCACAAAAACGTGGAAAAACGGCAAAATATTGCCTACTTCTATGATATTTTGTTTAAATCACATAAAGGAAAATGGGATGATAAAGGTCAAAATATTGCTAAATTCGATGATTTTTAGTACAAAACAAAATGCAAGGAAACGCTTAAAAATGCAAAATTTGCGAAATTCTGAGATTTGAAGGCCAAATCACATATCGTGAGAAAACATAAAGTAGTATCGAAATATTGGTAAAAACGAATATATATACGTAAAATCACACTACTTGAATAACGTGAAAAAAGTCACTATATTACCATATTTGAGGATTTTAAATTCAAATCATAAAGCGAGGTTTCGTATTATTTAGATCAAAGAAAAAGACATATGACAATGTTGTTTTAAATACATATGATAAAAATCAATGTGTTTTCATTAGAATTAACTAAAATGTTCCTGATTTTCCGTTTATATTACCGATGGAAGATGTACACGTAAAACAGCTCTAATCCGGCTGAAACATCGATATATGCAATAAAAACAGAACTTCTCCCCTTTCCAATATCTTACTCAGTATTTTAACGAGAAACAAATAGTTGATTGAAAATGAAGTGTTTAAGGTTAATTTCTAATCAATTATGTGTTTGAATCATTTTTATCGTATATTTAATGAATTAATAGCAATAAACTGAAAATTCACAAAAATGTGGAAAAACAGCAAAATATTGCCTAATTCGTTAATATTTTGTTTTTTATCACATAAAGGAAAAGGGAATGATAAACGTCAAAATATTGCTAAATTCGATGATTTTTAGTACAAAACAAAATGCAAGAAAACTTGCTTAAAAATGCAAAATTAGCGAAATTCTGAAATTTGAAGGCCAAATCACATATCGTGAGAAAACATGAAGTAGTATCGAAATATTGGTAAAAACGAATATATATACGTAAAATCACACTACATGAATAACGTGAAAAAGTCACTATATTACCATATTTGAGGATTTTAACTTCAAATCATAGAGCGAGGTTTCGTATTATTTAGATCCAAGAAAAGACATTTGAAAATGTTGTTTCAAATATAAATGATAAAAATTAATGTGTTTTCATTAGAATTAACTAAAAAGTTCCTGATTTTCCGTTTATATTACCGATGGAAGATGTACACGTAAAACAGCTCTAATCCGGCTGAAACATCGATATATGCAATAAAAACAGAACTTCTCCCCTTTCCAATATCTTACTCAGTATTTTAACGAGAAACAAATAGTTGATTGAAAATGAAGTGTTTAAGGTTAATTTCTAATCAATTATGTGTTTGAATTATTTTTATCGTATATATAATGAATTAAAAGCAATAAACTGAAAATTCACAAAAATGTTTAAAAACAGCAAAATATTGCCTAATTCGTTAATATTTTGTTTTTTATCACATAAAGGAAAAGGGAATGATAAACGTCAAAATATTGCTAAATTCGATGATTTTTAGTACAAAACAAAATGCAAGAAAACTTGCTTATAAATGCAAAATTTGCGAAATTCTGAAATTTGAAGGCCAAATCACATATCGTGAGAAAACATGAAGTAGTATCGAAATATTGGTAAAAACGAATATATATACGTAAAATCACACTACATGAATAACGTGAAAAAGTCACTATATTACCATATTTGAGGATTTTAACTTCAAATCATAGAGCGAGGTTTCGTATTATTTAGATCCAAGAAAAGACATTTGAAAATGTTGTTTCAAATATAAATGATAAAAATTAATGTGTTTTCATTAGAATTAACTAAAATGTTCCTGATTTTCCGTTTATATTACCGATGGAAGATTTACACGTAAAACCGCTCTAATCCGGCTGAAATGTCGATATATGCAATAAAAACAGAACTTCTCCCCTTTCCAATATCTTACTCAGTATTTTAACGAGAAACAAATAGTTGATTGAAAATGAAGTGTTTAAGGTTAATTTCTAATCAATTATATGTTTGCATCATTTTTATCGTATATTTAATGAATTAATAGCAATAAACTGAAAATTCACAAAAACGTGGAAAAAGAGCAAAATATTGCCTAATTCGATGATAATTTGTTTATATCACATATAGGAAAAGGGAAAGGAAAAGTTTATATCACATAAACGTCAAAATATTGCTGAATTCGATGATTTTTAGTACGAAACAAAATGCAAGAAAACTTGCTTAAGATGCAATATTATGCGAAAATCTGAGACTTGAAGGCCAAATCACATATCGTGATCCTACATGAAATAGTATCGAAATATTGGTAAAAATGAATATATTTACGTAATATCAAACTACATGAAAAACGTGAAAAAGTCCTTATTATGCCAAATTTGAGGATTTTAACTTCGAATCATAAAGCGACGTTTCGTATTTTTTTAGACCCTAGAAAAGACGTATAAAGATGTTGCTTCCAATACAAATGATAAAAATCAATGTGTTTTCAGTAAACTTAACTATAGTGTTCCTGATTTTCGGTTTATATTACCGATGGAATATGTACACGTAAAACCGTTCTAATCCGGCTGAAACGTCGATATATGCAATAAAAACAGAACTTCTCCCCTTTTAAATATCTTACTCAGTATTTTAACGAGAAACAAATAGATGATTGGAAAATATGTATTTAAGCATATTTTCTGATCAATTATGTGTTTGCATAATTTTTCTCGTTTATTTAATGAAATAATAACAATAAACTGATAATTCACAAAAACGTGGAAAAACGGCAAAATATTGCCTACTTCGATGATATTTTGTTTAAATCACATAAAGGAAAATGGGATGATAAAGGTCAAAATATTGCTAAATTCGATGATTTTTAGTACAAAACAAAATGCAAGGAAACGCTTAAAAATGCAAAATTTGCGAAATTCTGAGATTTGAAGGCCAAATCACATATCGTGAGAAAACATGAAGTAGTATCGAAATATTGGTAAAAACGAATATATATACGTAAAATCACACTACATGAATAACGTGAAAAAGTCACTATATTACCATATTTGAGGATTTTAACTTCAAATCATAAAGCGAGGTTTCGTATTATTTAGATCCAAGAAAAGACATTTGAAAATGTTATTTCAAATATAAATGATAAAAATTAATGTGTTTTCATTAGAATTAACTAAAATGTTCCTGATTTTCCGTTTATATTACCGATGGAAGATGTACACGTAAAACAGCTCTAATCCGGCTGAAACATCGATATATGCAATAAAAACAGAACTTCTCCCCTTTTAAATATCTTACTCTGTATTTTAACGAGAAACAAATAGATGATTGGAAATTAAGTATTTAAGCATATTTTCTGATCAATTATGTGTTTGCATAATTTTTCTCGTTTATTTAATGAAATAATAACAATAAACTGATAATTCACAAAAACGTGGAAAAACGGCAAAATATTGCCTACTTCGATGATATTTTGTTTAAATCACATAAAGGAAAATGGGATGATAAAGGTCAAAATATTGCTAAATTCGATGATTTTTAGTACAAAACAAAATGCAAGGAAACGCTTAAAAATGCAAAATTTGCGAAATTCTGAGATTTGAAGGCCAAATCACATATCGTGAGAAAACATAAAGTAGTATCGAAATATTGGTAAAAACGAATATATATACGTAAAATCACACTACTTGAATAACGTGAAAAAAGTCACTATATTACCATATTTGAGGATTTTAAATTCAAATCATAGAGCGAGGTTTCGTATTATTTAGATCAAAGAAAAAGACATATGACAATGTTGTTTTAAATACAAATGATAAAAATCAATGTGTTTTCATTAGAATTAACTAAAATGTTCCTGATTTTCCGTTTATATTACCGATGGAAGATGTACACGTAAAACAGCTCTAATCCGGCTGAAACATCGATATATGCAATAAAAACAGAACTTCTCCCCTTTCCAATATCTTACTCAGTATTTTAACGAGAAACAAATAGTTGATTGAAAATGAAGTGTTTAAGGTTAATTTCTAATCAATTATGTGTTTGAATCATTTTTATCGTATATTTAATGAATTAATTGCAATAAACTGAAAATTCACAAAAATGTGGAAAAACAGCAAAATATTGCCTAATTCGTTAATATTTTGTTTTTTATCACATAAAGGAAAAGGGAATGATAAACGTCAAAATATTGTTAAATTCGATGATTTTTAGTACAAAACAAAATGCAAGAAAACTTGCTTATAAATGCAAAATTTGCGAAATTCTGAAATTTGAAGGCCAAATCACATTTCGTGAGAAAACATGAAGTAGTATCGAAATATTGGTAAAAACGAATATATATACGTAAAATCACACTACATGAATAACGTGAAAAAGTCACTATATTACCATATTTGAGGATTTTAACTTCAAATCATAGAGCGAGGTTTCGTATTATTTAGATCCAAGAAAAGACATTTGAAAATGTTGTTTCAAATATAAATGATAAAAATTAATGTGTTTTCATTAGAATTAACTAAAATATTCCTGATTTTCCGTTTAAATTACCGATGGAAGATTTACACGTAAAACCGCTCTAATCCGGCTGAAATGTCGATATATGCAATAAAAACAGAACTTCTCCCCTTTCCAATATCTTACTCAGTATTTTAACGAGAAACAAATAATTGATTGAAAATGAAGTGTTTAAGGTTAATTTCTAATCAATTATATGTTTGCATCATTTTTGTCGTATATTTAATGAATTAATAGCAATAAACTGAAAATTCACAAAAACGTGGAAAAAGAGCAAAATATTGCCTAATTCGATGATAATTTGTTTATATCACATAAAGGAAAAGGGAAAGGAAAAGTTTATATCACATAAACGTCAAAATATTGCTGAATTCGATGATTTTTAGTACGAAACAAAATGCAAGAAAACTTGCTTAAGATGCAATATTATGCGAAAATCTGAGATTTGAAGGCCAAATCACATATCGTGATACTACATGAAATAGTTTCGAAATATTGGTAAAAATGAATATATTTACGTAATATCAAACTACATGAAAAACGTGAAAAGTCCTTATTATGCCAAATTTGAGGATTTTTACTTCGAATCATAAAGCGACGTTTCGTATTTTTTAGACCCTAGAAAAGACGTATAAAGATGTTGCTTCCAATACAAATGATAAAAATCAATGTGTTTTCAGTAAACTTAACTATAGTGTTCCTGATTTTCGGTTTATATTACCGATTCAAGATGTACACGTAAAACCGTTCTAATCCGGCTGAAACGTCGATATATGCAATGAAAACAGAACTTCTCCCCTTTTAAATATCTTACTCTGTATTTTAACGAGAAACAAATAGATGATTGGAAATTAAGTATTTAAGCATATTTTCTGATCAATTATGTGTTTGCATAATTTTTCTCGTTTATTTAATGAAATAATAACAATAAACTGATAATTCACAAAAACGTGGAAAAACGGCAAAATATTGCCTACTTCGATGATATTTTGTTTAAATCACATAAAGGAAAATGGGATGATAAAGGTCAAAATATTGCTAAATTCGATGATTTTTAGTACAAAACAAAATGCAAGGAAACGCTTAAAAATGCAAAATTTGCGAAATTCTGAGATTTGAAGGCCAAATCACATATCGTGAGAAAACATAAAGTAGTATCGAAATATTGGTAAAAACGAATATAT
Organism: Procambarus clarkii; assembly: GCF_040958095.1. NCBI lineage: Eukaryota > Metazoa > Arthropoda > Malacostraca > Decapoda > Cambaridae > Procambarus > Procambarus clarkii. The sequence continues at coordinate 42,140,632 of NC_091162.1, read as the reverse complement.
ATACGTAAAATCACACTACTTGAATAACGTGAAAAAAGTCACTATATTACCATATTTGAGGATTTTAAATTCAAATCATAGAGCGAGGTTTCGTATTATTTAGATCAAAGAAAAAGACATATGACAATGTTGTTTTAAATACAAATGATAAAAATCAATGTGGTTTCATTAGAATTAACTAAAATGTTCCTGATTTTCCGTTTATATTACCGATGGAAGATGTACACGTAAAACAGCTCTAATCCGGCTGAAACATCGATATATGCAATAAAAACAGAACTTCTCCCCTTTCCAATATCTTACTCAGTATTTTAACGAGAAACAAATAGTTGATTGAAAATGAAGTGTTTAAGGTTAATTTCTAATCAATTATGTGTTTAAATCATTTTTATCGTATATTTAATGAATTAATTGCAATAAACAGAAAATTCACAAAAATGTGGAAAAACAGCAAAATATTGCCTAATTCGTTAATATTTTGTTTTTTATCACATAAAGGAAAAGGGAATGATAAACGTCAAAATATTGTTAAATTCGATGATTTTTAGTACAAAACAAAATGCAAGAAAACTTGCTTATAAATGCAAAATTTGCGAAATTCTGAAATTTGAAGGCCAAATCACATTTCGTGAGAAAACATGAAGTAGTATCGAAATATTGGTAAAAACGAATATATATACGTAAAATCACACTACATGAATAACGTGAAAAAGTCACTATATTACCATATTTGAGGATTTTAACTTCAAATCATAGAGCGAGGTTTCGTATTATTTAGATCCAAGAAAAGACATTTGAAAATGTTGTTTCAATTATAAATGATAAAAATTAATGTGTTTTCATTAGAATTAACTAAAATATTCCTGATTTTCCGTTTATATTATCGATGGAAGATTTACACGTAAAACCGCTCTAATCCGGCTGAAATGTCGATATATGCAATAAAAACAGAACTTCTCCCCTTTCCAATATCTTACTCAGTATTTTAACGAGAAACAAACAATTGATTGAAAATGAAGTGTTTAAGGTTAATTTCTAATCAATTATATGTTGGCATCATTTTTATCGTATATTTAATGAATTAATAGCAATAAACTGAAAATTCACAAAAACGTGGAAAAAGAGCAAAATATTGCCTAATTCGATGATAATTTGTTTATATCACATAAAGGAAAAGGGAAAGGAAAAGTTTATATCACATAAACGTCAAAATATTGCTGAATTCGATGATTTTTAGTACGAAACAAAATGCAAGAAAACTTGCTTAAGATGCAATATTATGCGAAAATCTGAGATTTGAAGGCCAAATCACATATCGTGATACTACATGAAATAGTATCGAAATATTGGTAAAAATGAATATATTTACGTAATATCAAACTACATGAAAAACGTGAAAAAGTCCTTATTATGCCAAATTTGAGGATTTTAACTTCGAATCATAAAGCGACGTTTCGTATTTTTTAGACCCTAGAAAAGACGTATAAAGATGTTGCTTCCAATACAAATGATAAAAATCAATGTGTTTTCAGTAAACTTAACTATAGTGTTCCTTATTTTCGGTTTATATTACCGATGGAAGATGTACACGTAAAACCGTTCTAATCCGGCTGAAACGTCGATATATGCAATAAAAACAGAACTTCTCCCCTTTTAAATATCTTACTCAGTATTTTAACGAGAAACAAATAGATGATTGGAAATTAAGTATTTAAGCATATTTTCTGATCAATTATGTGTTTGCATAATTTTTCTCGTTTATTTAATGAAATAATAACAATAAACTGATAATTCACAAAAACGTGGAAAAACGGCAAAATATTGCCTACTTCGATGATATTTTGTTTAAATCACATAAAGGAAAATGGGATGATAAAGGTCAAAATATTGCTAAATTCGATGATTTTTAGTACAAAACAAAATGCAAGGAAACGCTTAAAAATGCAAAATTTGCGAAATTCTGAGATTTGAAGGCCAAATCACATATCGTGAGAAAACATAAAGTAGTATCGAAATATTGGTAAAAACGAATATATATACGTAAAATCACACTACTTGAATAACGTGAAAAAAGTCACTATATTACCATATTTGAGGATTTTAAATTCAAATCATAGAGCGAGGTTTCGTATTATTTAGATCAAAGAAAAAGACATATGACAATGTTGTTTTAAATACAAATGATAAAAATCAATGAGGTTTCATTAGAATTAACTAAAATGTTCCTGATTTTCCGTTTATATTACCGATGGAAGATGTACACGTAAAACAGCTCTAATCCGGCTGAAACATCGATATATGCAATAAAAACAGAACTTCTCCCCTTTCCAATATCTTACTCAGTATTTTAACGAGAAACAAATAGTTGATTGAAAATGAAGTGTTTAAGGTTAATTTCTAATCAATTATGTGTTTGAATCATTTTTATCGTATATTTAATGAATTAATTGCAATAAACAGAAAATTCACAAAAATGTGGAAAAACAGCAAAATATTGCCTAATTCGTTAATATTTTGTTTTTTATCACATAAAGGAAAAGGGAATGATAAACGTCAAAATATTGTTAAATTCGATGATTTTTAGTACAAAACAAAATGCAAGAAAACTTGCTTATAAATGCAAAATTTGCGAAATTCTGAAATTTGAAGGCCAAATCACATTTCGTGAGAAAACATGAAGTAGTATCGAAATATTGGTAAAAACGAATATATATACGTAAAATCACACTCTATGAATAACGTGAAAAAGTCACAATATTACCATATTTGAGGATTTTAACTTCAAATCATAGAGCGAGGTTTCGTATTATTTAGATCCAAGAAAAGACATTTGAAAATGTTGTTTCAAATATAAAATTAATGTGTTTTCATTAGAATTAACTAAAATATTCCTGATTTTCCGTTTATATTACCGATGGAAGATTTACACGTAAAACCGCTCTAATCCGGCTGAAATGTCGATATATGCAATAAAAACAGAACTTCTCCCCTTTCCAATATCTTACTCAGTATTTTAACGAGAAACAAATAATTGATTGAAAATGAAGTGTTTAAGGTTAATTTCTAATCAATTATATGTTTGCATCATTTTTGTCGTATATTTAATGAATTAATAGCAATAAACTGAAAATTCACAAAAACGTGGAAAAAGAGCAAAATATTGCCTAATTCGATGATAATTTGTTTATATCACATAAAGGAAAAGGGAAAGGAAAAGTTTATATCACATAAACGTCAAAATATTGCTGAATTCGATGATTTTTAGTACGAAACAAAATGCAAGAAAACTTGCTTAAGATGCAATATTATGCGAAAATCTGAGATTTGAAGGCCAAATCACATATCGTGATACTACATGAAATAGTTTCGAAATATTGGTAAAAATGAATATATTTACGTAATATCAAACTACATGAAAAACGTGAAAAGTCCTTATTATGCCAAATTTGAGGATTTTAACTTCGAATCATAAAGCGACGTTTCGTATTTTTTAGACCCTAGAAAAGACGTATAAAGATGTTGCTTCCAATACAAATGATAAAAATCAATGTGTTTTCAGTAAACTTAACTATAGTGTTCCTGATTTTCGGTTTATATTACCGATTCAAGATGTACACGTAAAACCGTTCTAATCCGGCTGAAACGTCGATATATGCAATGAAAACAGAACTTCTCCCCTTTTAAATATCTTACTCTGTATTTTAACGAGAAACAAATAGATGATTGGAAATTAAGTATTTAAGCATATTTTCTGATCAATTATGTGTTTGCATAATTTTTCTCGTTTATTTAATGAAATAATAACAATAAACTGATAATTCACAAAAACGTGGAAAAACGGCAAAATATTGCCTACTTCGATGATATTTTGTTTAAATCACATAAAGGAAAATGGGATGCTAAAGGTCAAAATATTGCTAAATTCGATGATTTTTAGTACAAAACAAAATGCAAGGAAACGCTTAAAAATGCAAAATTTGCGAAATTCTGAGATTTGAAGGCCAAATCACATATCGTGAGAAAACATAAAGTAGTATCGAAATATTGGTAAAAACGAATATATATACGTAAAATCACACTACTTGAATAACGTGAAAAAAGTCACTATATTACCATATTTGAGGATTTTAAATTCAAATCATAGAGCGAGGTTTCGTATTATTTAGATCAAAGAAAAAGACATATGACAATGTTGTTTTAAATACAAATGATAAAAATCAATGTGTTTTCATTAGAATTAACTAAAATGTTCCTGATTTTCCGTTTATATTACCGATGGAAGATGTACACGTAAAACAGCTCTAATCCGGCTGAAACATCGATATATGCAATAAAAACAGAACTTCTCCCCTTTCCAATATCTTACTCAGTATTTTAACGAGAAACAAATAGTTGATTGAAAATGAAGTGTTTAAGGTTAATTTCTAATCAATTATGTGTTTGAATCATTTTTATCGTATATTTAATGAATTAATTGCAATAAACAGAAAATTCACAAAAATGTGGAAAAACAGCAAAATATTGCCTAATTCGTTAATATTTTGTTTTTTATCACATAAAGGAAAAGGGAATGATAAACGTCAAAATATTGTTAAATTCGATGATTTTTAGTACAAAACAAAATGCAAGAAAACTTGCTTATAAATGCAAAATTTGCGAAATTCTGAAATTTGAAGGCCAAATCACATTTCGTGAGAAAACATGAAGTAGTATCGAAATATTGGTAAAAACGAATATATATACGTAAAATCACACTACATGAATAACGTGAAAAAGTCACTATATTACCATATTTGAGGATTTTAACTTCAAATCATAGAGCGAGGTTTCGTATTATTTAGATCCAAGAAAAGACATTTGAAAATGTTGTTTCAAATATAAAATTAATGTGTTTTCATTAGAATTAACTAAAATATTCCTGATTTTCCGTTTATATTACCGATGGAAGATTTACACGTAAAACCGCTCTAATCCGGCTGAAATGTCGATATATGCAATAAAAACAGAACTTCTCCCCTTTCCAATATCTTACTCAGTATTTTAACGAGAAACAAATAATTGATTGAAAATGAAGTGTTTAAGGTTAATTTCTAATCAATTATATGTTTGCATCATTTTTGTCGTATATTTAATGAATTAATAGCAATAAACTGAAAATTCACAAAAACGTGGAAAAAGAGCAAAATATTGCCTAATTCGATGATAATTTGTTTATATCACATAAAGGAAAAGGGAAAGGAAAAGTTTATATCACATAAACGTCAAAATATTGCTGAATTCGATGATTTTTAGTACGAAACAAAATGCAAGAAAACTTGCTTAAGATGCAATATTATGCGAAAATCTGAGATTTGAAGGCCAAATCACATATCGTGATACTACATGAAATAGTTTCGAAATATTGGTAAAAATGAATATATTTACGTAATATCAAACTACATGAAAAACGTGAAAAGTCCTTATTATGCCAAATTTGAGGATTTTAACTTCGAATCATAAAGCGACGTTTCGTATTTTTTAGACCCTAGAAAAGACGTATAAAGATGTTGCTTCCAATACAAATGATAAAAATCAATGTGTTTTCAGTAAACTTAACTATAGTGTTCCTGATTTTCGGTTTATATTACCGATTCAAGATGTACACGTAAAACCGTTCTAATCCGGCTGAAACGTCGATATATGCAATGAAAACAGAACTTCTCCCCTTTTAAATATCTTACTCTGTATTTTAACGAGAAACAAATAGATGATTGGAAATTAAGTATTTAAGCATATTTTCTGATCAATTATGTGTTTGCATAATTTTTCTCGTTTATTTAATGAAATAATAACAATAAACTGATAATTCACAAAAACGTGGAAAAACGGCAAAATATTGCCTACTTCGATGATATTTTGTTTAAATCACATAAAGGAAAATGGGATGCTAAAGGTCAAAATATTGCTAAATTCGATGATTTTTAGTACAAAACAAAATGCAAGGAAACGCTTAAAAATGCAAAATTTGCGAAATTCTGAGATTTGAAGGCCAAATCACATATCGTGAGAAAACATAAAGTAGTATCGAAATATTGGTAAAAACGAATATATATACGTAAAATCACACTACTTGAATAACGTGAAAAAAGTCACTATATTACCATATTTGAGGATTTTAAATTCAAATCATAGAGCGAGGTTTCGTATTATTTAGATCAAAGAAAAAGACATATGACAATGTTGTTTTAAATACAAATGATAAAAATCAATGTGTTTTCATTAGAATTAACTAAAATGTTCCTGATTTTCCGTTTATATTACCGATGGAAGATGTACACGTAAAACAGCTCTAATCCGGCTGAAACATCGATATATGCAATAAAAACAGAACTTCTCCCCTTTCCAATATCTTACTCAGTATTTTAACGAGAAACAAATAGTTGATTGAAAATGAAGTGTTTAAGGTTAATTTCTAATCAATTATGTGTTTGAATCATTTTTATCGTATATTTAATGAATTAATTGCAATAAACAGAAAATTCACAAAAATGTGGAAAAACAGCAAAATATTGCCTAATTCGTTAATATTTTGTTTTTTATCACATAAAGGAAAAGGGAATGATAAACGTCAAAATATTGTTAAATTCGATGATTTTTAGTACAAAACAAAATGCAAGAAAACTTGCTTATAAATGCAAAATTTGCGAAATTCTGAAATTTGAAGCCCAAATCACATTTCGTGAGAAAACATGAAGTAGTATCGAAATATTGGTAAAAACGAATATATATACGTAAAATCACACTACATGAATAACGTGAAAAAGTCACTATATTACCATATTTGAGGATTTTAACTTCAAATCATAGAGCGAGGTTTCGTATTATTTAGATCCAAGAAAAGACATTTGAAAATGTTGTTTCAAATATAAAATTAATGTGTTTTCATTAGAATTAACTAAAATATTCCTGATTTTCCGTTTATATTACCGATGGAAGATTTACACGTAAAACCGCTCTAATCCGGCTGAAATGTCGATATATGCAATAAAAACAGAACTTCTCCCCTTTCCAATATCTTACTCAGTATTTTAACGAGAAACAAATAATTGATTGAAAATGAAGTGTTTAAGGTTAATTTCTAATCAATTATATGTTTGCATCATTTTTGTCGTATATTTAATGAATTAATAGCAATAAACTGAAAATTCACAAAAACGTGGAAAAAGAGCAAAATATTGCCTAATTCGATGATAATTTGTTTATATCACATAAAGGAAAAGGGAAAGGAAAAGTTTATATCACATAAACGTCAAAATATTGCTGAATTCGATGATTTTTAGTACGAAACAAAATGCAAGAAAACTTGCTTAAGATGCAATATTATGCGAAAATCTGAGATTTGAAGGCCAAATCACATATCGTGATACTACATGAAATAGTTTCGAAATATTGGTAAAAATGAATATATTTACGTAATATCAAACTACATGAAAAACGTGAAAAGTCCTTATTATGCCAAATTTGAGGATTTTAACTTCGAATCATAAAGCGACGTTTCGTATTTTTTAGACCCTAGAAAAGACGTATAAAGATGTTGCTTCCAATACAAATGATAAAAATCAATGTGTTTTCAGTAAACTTAACTATAGTGTTCCTGATTTTCGGTTTATATTACCGATTCAAGATGTACACGTAAAACCGTTCTAATCCGGCTGAAACGTCGATATATGCAATGAAAACAGAACTTCTCCCCTTTTAAATATCTTACTCTGTATTTTAACGAGAAACAAATAGATGATTGGAAATTAAGTATTTAAGCATATTTTCTGATCAATTATGTGTTTGCATAATTTTTCTCGTTTATTTAATGAAATAATAACAATAAACTGATAATTCACAAAAACGTGGAAAAACGGCAAAATATTGCCTACTTCGATGATATTTTGTTTAAATCACATAAAGGAAAATGGGATGATAAAGGTCAAAATATTGCTAAATTCGATGATTTTTAGTACAAAACAAAATGCAAGGAAACGCTTAAAAATGCAAAATTTGCGAAATTCTGAGATTTGAAGGCCAAATCACATATCGTGAGAAAACATAAAGTAGTATCGAAATATTGGTAAAAACGAATATATATACGTAAAATCACACTACTTGAATAACGTGAAAAAAGTCACTATATTACCATATTTGAGGATTTTAAATTCAAATCATAGAGCGAGGTTTCGTATTATTTAGATCAAAGAAAAAGACATATGACAATGTTGTTTTAAATACAAATGATAAAAATCAATGTGTTTTCATTAGAATTAACTAAAATGTTCCTGATTTTCCGTTTATATTACCGATGGAAGATGTACACGTAAAACAGCTCTAATCCGGCTGAAACATCGATATATGCAATAAAAACAGAACTTCTCCCCTTTCCAATATCTTACTCAGTATTTTAACGAGAAACAAATAGTTGATTGAAAATGAAGTGTTTAAGGTTAATTTCTAATCAATTATGTGTTTGAATCATTTTTATCGTATATTTAATGAATTAATTGCAATAAACAGAAAATTCACAAAAATGTGGAAAAACAGCAAAATATTGCCTAATTCGTTAATATTTTGTTTTTTATCACATAAAGGAAAAGGGAATGATAAACGTCAAAATATTGTTAAATTCGATGATTTTTAGTACAAAACAAAATGCAAGAAAACTTGCTTATAAATGCAAAATTTGCGAAATTCTGAAATTTGAAGGCCAAATCACATTTCGTGAGAAAACATGAAGTAGTATCGAAATATTGGTAAAAACGAATATATATACGTAAAATCACACTACATGAATAACGTGAAAAAGTCACTATATTACCATATTTGAGGATTTTAACTTCAAATCATAGAGCGAGGTTTCGTATTATTTAGATCCAAGAAAAGACATTTGAAAATGTTGTTTCAAATATAAATGATAAAAATTAATGTGTTTTCATTAGAATTAACTAAAATATTCCTGATTTTCCGTTTATATTACCGATGGAAGATTTACACGTAAAACCGCTCTAATCCGGCTGAAATGTCGATATATGCAATAAAAACAGAACTTCTCCCCTTTCCAATATCTTACTCAGTATTTTAACGAGAAACAAATAATTGATTGAAAATGAAGTGTTTAAGGTTAATTTCTAATCAATTATATGTTTGCATCATTTTTGTCGTATATTTAATGAATTAATAGCAATAAACTGAAAATTCACAAAAACGTGGAAAAAGAGCAAAATATTGCCTAATTCGATGATAATTTGTTTATATCACATAAAGGAAAAGGGAAAGGAAAAGTTTATATCACATAAACGTCAAAATATTGCTGAATTCGATGATTTTTAGTACGAAACAAAATGCAAGAAAACTTGCTTAAGATGCAATATTATGCGAAAATCTGAGATTTGAAGGCCAAATCACATATCGTGATACTACATGAAATAGTTTCGAAATATTGGTAAAAATGAATATATTTACGTAATATCAAACTACATGAAAAACGTGAAAAAGTCCTTATTATGCCAAATTTGAGGATTTTAACTTCGAATCATAAAGCGACGTTTCGTATTTTTTAGACCCTAGAAAAGACGTATAAAGATGTTGCTTCCAATACAAATGATAAAAATCAATGTGTTTTCAGTAAACTTAACTATAGTGTTCCTGATTTTCGGTTTATATTACCGATGGAAGATGTACACGTAAAACCGTTCTAATCCGGCTGAAACGTCGATATATGCAATAAAAACAGAACTTCTCCCCTTTTAAATATCTTACTCTGTATTTTAACGAGAAACAAATAGATGATTGGAAATTAAGTATTTAAGCATATTTTCTGATCAATTATGTGTTTGCATAATTTTTCTCGTTTATTTAATGAAATAATAACAATAAACTGATAATTCACAAAAACGTGGAAAAACGGCAAAATATTGCCTACTTCGATGATATTTTGTTTAAATCACATAAAGGAAAATGGGATGATAAAGGTAAAAATATTGCTAAATTCGATGATTTTTAGTACAAAACAAAATACAAGGAAACGCTTAAAATGCAAAATTTGCGAAATTCTGAGATTTGAAGGCCAAATCACATATCGTGAGAAAACATAAAGTAGTATCGAAATATTGGTAAAAACGAATATATATACGTAAAATCACACTACTTGAATAACGTGAAAAAAGTCACTATATTACCATATTTGAGGATTTTAAATTCAAATCATAGAGCGAGGTTTCGTATTATTTAGATCAAAGAAAAAGACATATGACAATGTTGTTTTAAATACAAATGATAAAAATCAATGTGGTTTCATTAGAATTAACTAAAATGTTCCTGATTTTCCGTTTATATTACCGATGGAAGATGTACACGTAAAACAGCTCTAATCCGGCTGAAACATCGATATATGCAATAAAAACAGAACTTCTCCCCTTTCCAATATCTTACTCAGTATTTTAACGAGAAACAAATAGTTGATTGAAAATGAAGTGTTTAAGGTTAATTTCTAATCAATTATGTGTTTGAATCATTTTTATCGTATATTTAATGAATTAATTGCAATAAACAGAAAATTCACAAAAATGTGGAAAAACAGCAAAATATTGCCTAATTCGTTAATATTTTGTTTTTTATCACATAAAGGAAAAGGGAATGATAAACGTCAAAATATTGTTAAATTCGATGATTTTTAGTACAAAACAAAATGCAAGAAAACTTGCTTATAAATGCAAAATTTGCGAAATTCTGAAATTTGAAGGCCAAATCACATTTCGTGAGAAAACATGAAGTAGTATCGAAATATTGGTAAAAACGAATATATATACGTAAAATCACACTACATGAATAACGTGAAAAAGTCACTATATTACCATATTTGAGGATTTTAACTTCAAATCATAGAGCGAGGTTTCGTATTATTTAGATCCAAGAAAAGACATTTGAAAATGTTGTTTCAATTATAAATGATAAAAATTAATGTGTTTTCATTAGAATTAACTAAAATATTCCTGATTTTCCGTTTATATTATCGATGGAAGATTTACACGTAAAACCGCTCTAATCCGGCTGAAATGTCGATATATGCAATAAAAACAGAACTTCTCCCCTTTCCAATATCTTACTCAGTATTTTAACGAGAAACAAACAATTGATTGAAAATGAAGTGTTTAAGGTTAATTTCTAATCAATTATATGTTGGCATCATTTTTATCGTATATTTAATGAATTAATAGCAATAAACTGAAAATTCACAAAAACGTGGAAAAAGAGCAAAATATTGCCTAATTCGATGATAATTTGTTTATATCACATAAAGGAAAAGGGAAAGGAAAAGTTTATATCACATAAACGTCAAAATATTGCTGAATTCGATGATTTTTAGTACGAAACAAAATGCAAGAAAACTTGCTAAAGATGCAATATTATGCGAAAATCTGAGATTTGAAGGCCAAATCACATATCGTGATACTACATGAAATAGTATCGAAATATTGGTAAAAATGAATATATTTACGTAATATCAAACTACATGAAAAACGTGAAAAGTCCTTATTATGCCAAATTTGAGGATTTTAACTTCGAATCATAAAGCGACGTTTCGTATTTTTTAGACCCTAGAAAAGACGTATAAAGATGTTGCTTCCAATACAAATGATAAAAATCAATGTGTTTTCAGTAAACTTAACTATAGTGTTCCTGATTTTCGGTTTATATTACCGATTCAAGATGTACACGTAAAACCGTTCTAATCCGGCTGAAACGTCGATATATGCAATGAAAACAGAACTTCTCCCCTTTTAAATATCTTACTCTGTATTTTAACGAGAAACAAATAGATGATTGGAAATTAAGTATTTAAGCATATTTTCTGATCAATTATGTGTTTGCATAATTTTTCTCGTTTATTTAATGAAATAATAACAATAAACTGATAATTCACAAAAACGTGGAAAAACGGCAAAATATTGCCTACTTCGATGATATTTTGTTTAAATCACATAAAGGAAAATGGGATGATAAAGGTCAAAATATTGCTAAATTCGATGATTTTTAGTACAAAACAAAATGCAAGGAAACGCTTAAAAATGCAAAATTTGCGAAATTCTGAGATTTGAAGGCCAAATCACATATCGTGAGAAAACATAAAGTAGTATCGAAATATTGGTAAAAACGAATATATATACGTAAAATCACACTACTTGAATAACGTGAAAAAAGTCACTATATTACCATATTTGAGGATTTTAAATTCAAATCATAGAGCGAGGTTTCGTATTATTTAGATCAAAGAAAAAGACATATGACAATGTTGTTTTAAATACAAATGATAAAAATCAATGTGTTTTCATTAGAATTAACTAAAATGTTCCTGATTTTCCGTTTATATTACCGATGGAAGATGTACACGTAAAACAGCTCTAATCCGGCTGAAACATCGATATATGCAATAAAAACAGAACTTCTCCCCTTTCCAATATCTTACTCAGTATTTTAACGAGAAACAAATAGTTGATTGAAAATGAAGTGTTTAAGGTTAATTTCTAATCAATTATGTGTTTGAATCATTTTTATCGTATATTTAATGAATTAATTGCAATAAACAGAAAATTCACAAAAATGTGGAAAAACAGCAAAATATTGCCTAATTCGTTAATATTTTGTTTTTTATCACATAAAGGAAAAGGGAATGATAAACGTCAAAATATTGTTAAATTCGATGATTTTTAGTACAAAACAAAATGCAAGAAAACTTGCTTATAAATGCAAAATTTGCGAAATTCTGAAATTTGAAGGCCAAATCACATTTCGTGAGAAAACATGAAGTAGTATCGAAATATTGGTAAAAACGAATATATATACGTAAAATCACACTACATGAATAACGTGAAAAAGTCACTATATTACCATATTTGAGGATTTTAACTTCAAATCATAGAGCGAGGTTTCGTATTATTTAGATCCAAGAAAAGACATTTGAAAATGTTGTTTCAAATATAAATGATAAAAATTAATGTGTTTTCATTAGAATTAACTAAAATATTCCTGATTTTCCGTTTATATTACCGATGGAAGATTTACACGTAAAACCGCTCTAATCCGGCTGAAATGTCGATATATGCAATAAAAACAGAACTTCTCCCCTTTCCAATATCTTACTCAGTATTTTAACGAGAAACAAATAATTGATTGAAAATGAAGTGTTTAAGGTTAATTTCTAATCAATTATATGTTTGCATCATTTTTGTCGTATATTTAATGAATTAATAGCAATAAACTGAAAATTCACAAAAACGTGGAAAAAGAGCAAAATATTGCCTAATTCGATGATAATTTGTTTATATCACATAAAGGAAAAGGGAAAGGAAAAGTTTATATCACATAAACGTCAAAATATTGCTGAATTCGATGATTTTTAGTACGAAACAAAATGCAAGAAAACTTGCTTAAGATGCAATATTATGCGAAAATCTGAGATTTGAAGGCCAAATCACATATCGTGATACTACATGAAATAGTTTCGAAATATTGGTAAAAATGAATATATTTACGTAATATCAAACTACATGAAAAACGTGAAAAAGTCCTTATTATGCCAAATTTGAGGATTTTAACTTCGAATCATAAAGCGACGTTTCGTATTTTTTAGACCCTAGAAAAGACGTATAAAGATGTTGCTTCCAATACAAATGATAAAAATCAATGTGTTTTCAGTAAACTTAACTATAGTGTTCCTGATTTTCGGTTTATATTACCGATGGAAGATGTACACGTAAAACCGTTCTAATCCGGCTGAAACGTCGATATATGCAATAAAAACAGAACTTCTCCCCTTTTAAATATCTTACTCTGTATTTTAACGAGAAACAAATAGATGATTGGAAATTAAGTATTTAAGCATATTTTCTGATCAATTATGTGTTTGCATAATTTTTCTCGTTTATTTAATGAAATAATAACAATAAACTGATAATTCACAAAAACGTGGAAAAACGGCAAAATATTGCCTACTTCGATGATATTTTGTTTAAATCACATAAAGGAAAATGGGATGATAAAGGTAAAAATATTGCTAAATTCGATGATTTTTAGTACAAAACAAAATACAAGGAAACGCTTAAAATGCAAAATTTGCGAAATTCTGAGATTTGAAGGCCAAATCACATATCGTGAGAAAACATAAAGTAGTATCGAAATATTGGTAAAAACGAATATATATACGTAAAATCACACTACTTGAATAACGTGAAAAAAGTCACTATATTACCATATTTGAGGATTTTAAATTCAAATCATAGAGCGAGGTTTCGTATTATTTAGATCAAAGAAAAAGACATATGACAATGTTGTTTTAAATACAAATGATAAAAATCAATGTGGTTTCATTAGAATTAACTAAAATGTTCCTGATTTTCCGTTTATATTACCGATGGAAGATGTACACGTAAAACAGCTCTAATCCGGCTGAAACATCGATATATGCAATAAAAACAGAACTTCTCCCCTTTCCAATATCTTACTCAGTATTTTAACGAGAAACAAATAGTTGATTGAAAATGAAGTGTTTAAGGTTAATTTCTAATCAATTATGTGTTTGAATCATTTTTATCGTATATTTAATGAATTAATTGCAATAAACAGAAAATTCACAAAAATGTGGAAAAACAGCAAAATATTGCCTAATTCGTTAATATTTTGTTTTTTATCACATAAAGGAAAAGGGAATGATAAACGTCAAAATATTGTTAAATTCGATGATTTTTAGTACAAAACAAAATGCAAGAAAACTTGCTTATAAATGCAAAATTTGCGAAATTCTGAAATTTGAAGGCCAAATCACATTTCGTGAGAAAACATGAAGTAGTATCGAAATATTGGTAAAAACGAATATATATACGTAAAATCACACTACATGAATAACGTGAAAAAGTCACTATATTACCATATTTGAGGATTTTAACTTCAAATCATAGAGCGAGGTTTCGTATTATTTAGATCCAAGAAAAGACATTTGAAAATGTTGTTTCAATTATAAATGATAAAAATTAATGTGTTTTCATTAGAATTAACTAAAATATTCCTGATTTTCCGTTTATATTATCGATGGAAGATTTACACGTAAAACCGCTCTAATCCGGCTGAAATGTCGATATATGCAATAAAAACAGAACTTCTCCCCTTTCCAATATCTTACTCAGTATTTTAACGAGAAACAAACAATTGATTGAAAATGAAGTGTTTAAGGTTAATTTCTAATCAATTATATGTTGGCATCATTTTTATCGTATATTTAATGAATTAATAGCAATAAACTGAAAATTCACAAAAACGTGGAAAAAGAGCAAAATATTGCCTAATTCGATGATAATTTGTTTATATCACATAAAGGAAAAGGGAAAGGAAAAGTTTATATCACATAAACGTCAAAATATTGCTGAATTCGATGATTTTTAGTACGAAACAAAATGCAAGAAAACTTGCTAAAGATGCAATATTATGCGAAAATCTGAGATTTGAAGGCCAAATCACATATCGTGATACTACATGAAATAGTATCGAAATATTGGTAAAAATGAATATATTTACGTAATATCAAACTACATGAAAAACGTGAAAAAGTCCTTATTATGCCAAATTTGAGGATTTTAACTTCGAATCATAAAGCGACGTTTCGTATTTTTTAGACCCTAGAAAAGACGTATAAAGATGTTGCTTCCAATACAAATGATAAAAATCAATGTGTTTTCAGTAAACTTAACTATAGTGTTCCTTATTTTCGGTTTATATTACCGATGGAAGATGTACACGTAAAACCGTTCTAATCCGGCTGAAACGTCGATATATGCAATAAAAACAGAACTTCTCCCCTTTTAAATATCTTACTCAGTATTTTAACGAGAAACAAATAGATGATTGGAAATTAAGTATTTAAGCATATTTTCTGATCAATTATGTGTTTGCATAATTTTTCTCGTTTATTTAATGAAATAATAACAATAAACTGATAATTCACAAAAACGTGGAAAAACGGCAAAATATTGCCTACTTCGATGATATTTTGTTTAAATCACATAAAGGAAAATGGGATGATAAAGGTCAAAATATTGCTAAATTCGATGATTTTTAGTACAAAACAAAATGCAAGGAAACGCTTAAAAATGCAAAATTTGCGAAATTCTGAGATTTGAAGGCCAAATCACATATCGTGAGAAAACATAAAGTAGTATCGAAATACTGGTAAAAACGAATATATATACGTAAAATCACACTACTTGAATAACGTGAAAAAAGTCACTATATTACCATATTTGAGGATTTTAAATTCAAATCATAGAGCGAGGTTTCGTATTATTTAGATCAAAGAAAAAGACATATGACAATGTTGTTTTAAATACAAATGATAAAAATCAATGTGGTTTCATTAGAATTAACTAAAATGTTCCTGATTTTCCGTTTATATTACCGATGGAAGATGTACACGTAAAACAGCTCTAATCCGGCTGAAACATCGATATATGCAATAAAAACAGAACTTCTCCCCTTTCCAATATCTTACTCAGTATTTTAACGAGAAACAAATAGTTGATTGAAAATGAAGTGTTTAAGGTTAATTTCTAATCAATTATGTGTTTGAATCATTTTTATCGTATATTTAATGAATTAATTGCAATAAACAGAAAATTCACAAAAATGTGGAAAAACAGCAAAATATTGCCTAATTCGTTAATATTTTGTTTTTTATCACATAAAGGAAAAGGGAATGATAAACGTCAAAATATTGTTAAATTCGATGATTTTTAGTACAAAACAAAATGAAAGAAAACTTGCTTATAAATGCAAAATTTGCGAAATTCTGAAATTTGAAGGCCAAATCACATTTCGTGAGAAAACATGAAGTAGTATCGAAATATTGGTAAAAACGAATATATATACGTAAAATCACACTACATGAATAACGTGAAAAAGTCACTATATTACCATATTTGAGGATTTTAACTTCAAATCATAGAGCGAGGTTTCGTATTATTTAGATCCAAGAAAAGACATTTGAAAATGTTGTTTCAATTATAAATGATAAAAATTAATGTGTTTTCATTAGAATTAACTAAAATATTCCTGATTTTCGATTTATATTATCGATGGAAGATTTACACGTAAAACCGCTCTAATCCGGCTGAAATGTCGATATATGCAATAAAAACAGAACTTCTCCCCTTTCCAATATCTTACTCAGTATTTTAACGAGAAACAAACAATTGATTGAAAATGAAGTGTTTAAGGTTAATTTCTAATCAATTATATGTTGGCATCATTTTTATCGTATATTTAATGAATTAATAGCAATAAACTGAAAATTCACAAAAACGTGGAAAAAGAGCAAAATATTGCCTAATTCGATGATAATTTGTTTATATCACATAAAGGAAAAGGGAAAGGAAAAGTTTATATCACATAAACGTCAAAATATTGCTGAATTCGATGATTTTTAGTACGAAACAAAATGCAAGAAAACTTGCTTAAGATGCAATATTATGCGAAAATCTGAGATTTGAAGGCCAAATCACATATCGTGATACTACATGAAATAGTATCGAAATATTGGTAAAAATGAATATATTTACGTAATATCAAACTACATGAAAAACGTGAAAAAGTCCTTATTATGCCAAATTTGAGGATTTTAACTTCGAATCATAAAGCGACGTTTCGTATTTTTTAGACCCTAGAAAAGACGTATAAAGATGTTGCTTCCAATACAAATGATAAAAATCAATGTGTTTTCAGTAAACTTAACTATAGTGTTCCTTATTTTCGGTTTATATTACCGATGGAAGATGTACACGTAAAACCGTTCTAATCCGGCTGAAACGTCGATATATGCAATAAAAACAGAACTTCTCCCCTTTTAAATATCTTACTCAGTATTTTAACGAGAAACAAATAGATGATTGGAAATTAAGTATTTAAGCATATTTTCTGATCAATTATGTGTTTGCATAATTTTTCTCGTTTATTTAATGAAATAATAACAGTAAACTGATAATTCACAAAAACGTGGAAAAACGGCAAAATATTGCCTACTTCGATGATATTTTGTTTAAATCACATAAAGGAAAATGGGATGCTAAAGGTCAAAATATTGCTAAATTCGATGATTTTTAGTACAAAACAAAATGCAAGGAAACGCTTAAAAATGCAAAATTTGCGAAATTCTGAGATTTGAAGGCCAAATCACATATCGTGAGAAAACATAAAGTAGTATCGAAATATTGGTAAAAACGAATATATATACGTAAAATCACACTACTTGAATAACGTGAAAAAAGTCACTATATTACCATATTTGAGGATTTTAAATTCAAATCATAGAGCGAGGTTTCGTATTATTTAGATCAAAGAAAAAGACATATGACAATGTTGTTTTAAATACAAATGATAAAAATCAATGTGTTTTCATTAGAATTAACTAAAATGTTCCTGATTTTCCGTTTATATTACCGATGGAAGATGTACACGTAAAACAGCTATAATCCGGCTGAAACATCGATATATGCAATAAAAACAGAACTTCTCCCCTTTCCAATATCTTACTCAGTATTTTAACGAGAAACAAATAGTTGATTGAAAATGAAGTGTTTAAGGTTAATTTCTAACCAATTATGTGTTTGAATCATTTTTATCGTATATTTAATGAATTAATTGCAATAAACTGAAAATTCACAAACATGTGGAAAAACAGCAAAATATTGCCTAATTCGTTAATATTTTGTTTTTTATCACATAAAGGAAAAGGGAATGATAAACGTCAAAATATTGTTAAATTCGATGATTTTTAGTACAAAACAAAATGCAAGAAAACTTGCTTATAAATGCAAAATTTGCGAAATTCTGAAATTTGAAGGCCAAATCACATTTCGTGAGAAAACATGAAGTAGTATCGAAATATTGGTAAAAACGAATATATATACGTAAAATCACACTACATGAATAACGTGAAAAAGTCACTATATTACCATATTTGAGGATTTTAACTTCAAATCATAGAGCGAGGTTTCGTATTATTTAGATCCAAGAAAAGACATTTGAAAATGTTGTTTCAATTATAAATGATAAAAATTAATGTGTTTTCATTAGAATTAACTAAAATATTCCTGATTTTCGATTTATATTATCGATGGAAGATTTACACGTAAAACCGCTCTAATCCGGCTGAAATGTCGATATATGCAATAAAAACAGAACTTCTCCCCTTTCCAATATCTTACTCAGTATTTTAACGAGAAACAAACAATTGATTGAAAATGAAGTGTTTAAGGTTAATTTCTAATCAATTATATGTTGGCATCATTTTTATCGTATATTTAATGAATTAATAGCAATAAACTGAAAATTCACAAAAACGTGGAAAAAGAGCAAAATATTGCCTAATTCGATGATAATTTGTTTATATCACATAAAGGAAAAGGGAAAGGAAAAGTTTATATCACATAAACGTCAAAATATTGCTGAATTCGATGATTTTTAGTACGAAACAAAATGCAAGAAAACTTGCTTAAGATGCAATATTATGCGAAAATCTGAGATTTGAAGGCCAAATCACATATCGTGATACTACATGAAATAGTATCGAAATATTGGTAAAAATGAATATATTTACGTAATATCAAACTACATGAAAAACGTGAAAAAGTCCTTATTATGCCAAATTTGAGGATTTTAACTTCGAATCATAAAGCGACGTTTCGTATTTTTTAGACCCTAGAAAAGACGTATAAAGATGTTGCTTCCAATACAAATGATAAAAATCAATGTGTTTTCAGTAAACTTAACTATAGTGTTCCTTATTTTCGGTTTATATTACCGATGGAAGATGTACACGTAAAACCGTTCTAATCCGGCTGAAACGTCGATATATGCAATAAAAACAGAACTTCTCCCCTTTTAAATATCTTACTCAGTATTTTAACGAGAAACAAATAGATGATTGGAAATTAAGTATTTAAGCATATTTTCTGATCAATTATGTGTTTGCATAATTTTTCTCGTTTATTTAATGAAATAATAACAGTAAACTGATAATTCACAAAAACGTGGAAAAACGGCAAAATATTGCCTACTTCGATGATATTTTGTTTAAATCACATAAAGGAAAATGGGATGCTAAAGGTCAAAATATTGCTAAATTCGATGATTTTTAGTACAAAACAAAATGCAAGGAAACGCTTAAAAATGCAAAATTTGCGAAATTCTGAGATTTGAAGGCCAAATCACATATCGTGAGAAAACATAAAGTAGTATCGAAATATTGGTAAAAACGAATATATATACGTAAAATCACACTACTTGAATAACGTGAAAAAAGTCACTATATTACCATATTTGAGGATTTTAAATTCAAATCATAGAGCGAGGTTTCGTATTATTTAGATCAAAGAAAAAGACATATGACAATGTTGTTTTAAATACAAATGATAAAAATCAATGTGTTTTCATTAGAATTAACTAAAATGTTCCTGATTTTCCGTTTATATTACCGATGGAAGATGTTTACGTAAAACAGCTATAATCCGGCTGAAACATCGATATATGCAATAAAAACAGAACTTCTCCCCTTTCCAATATCTTACTCAGTATTTTAACGAGAAACAAATAGTTGATTGAAAATGAAGTGTTTAAGGTTAATTTCTAATCAATTATGTGTTTGAATCATTTTTATCGTATATTTAATGAATTAATTGCAATAAACTGAAAATTCACAAACATGTGGAAAAACAGCAAAATATTGCCTAATTCGTTAATATTTTGTTTTTTATCACATAAAGGAAAAGGGAATGATAAACGTCAAAATATTGTTAAATTCGATGATTTTTAGTACAAAACAAAATGCAAGAAAACTTGCTTATAAATGCAAAATTTGCGAAATTCTGAAATTTGAAGGCCAAATCACATTTCGTGAGAAAACATGAAGTAGTATCGAAATATTGGTAAAAACGAATATATATACGTAAAATCACACTCTATGAATAACGTGAAAAAGTCACAATATTACCATATTTGAGGATTTTAACTTCAAATCATAGAGCGAGGTTTCGTATTATTTAGATCCAAGAAAAGACATTTGAAAATGTTGTTTCAAATATAAAATTAATGTGTTTTCATTAGAATTAACTAAAATATTCCTGATTTTCCGTTTATGTTACCGATGGAAGATTTACACGTAAAACCGCTCTAATCCGGCTGAAATGTCGATATATGCAATAAAAACAGAACTTCTCCCCTTTCCAATATCATACTCAGTATTTTAACGAGAAACAAATAATTGATTGAAAATGAAGTGTTTAAGGTTAATTTCTAATCAATTATATGTTTGCATCATTTTTGTCGTATATTTAATGAATTAATAGCAATAAACTGAAAATTCACAAAAACGTGGAAAAAGAGCAAAATATTGCCTAATTCGATGATAATTTGTTTATATCACATAAAGGAAAAGGGAAAGGAAAAGTTTATATCACATAAACGTCAAAATATTGCTGAATTCGATGATTTTTAGTACGAAACAAAATGCAAGAAAACTTGCTTAAGATGCAATATTATGCGAAAATCTGAGATTTGAAGGCCAAATCACATATCGTGATACTACATGAAATAGTATCGAAATATTGGTAAAAATGAATATATTTACGTAATATCAAACTACATGAAAAACGTGAAAAAGTCCTTATTATGCCAAATTTGAGGATTTTAACTTCGAATCATAAAGCGACGTTTCGTATTTTTTAGACCCTAGAAAAGACGTATAAAGATGTTGCTTCCAATACAAATGATAAAAATCAATGTGTTTTCAGTAAATTTAACTATAGTGTTCCTTATTTTCGGTTTATATTACCGATGGAAGATGTACACGTAAAACCGTTCTAATCCGGCTGAAACGTCGATATATGCAATAAAAACAGAACTTCTCCCCTTTTAAATATCTTACTCAGTATTTTAACGAGAAACAAATAGATGATTGGAAATTAAGTATTTAAGCATATTTTCTGATCAATTATGTGTTTGCATAATTTTTCTCGTTTATTTAATGAAATAATAACAGTAAACTGATAATTCACAAAAACGTGGAAAAACGGCAAAATATTGCCTACTTCGATGATATTTTGTTTAAATCACATAAAGGAAAATGGGATGATAAAGGTCAAAATATTGCTAAATTCGATGATTTTTAGTACAAAACAAAATGCAAGGAAACGCTTAAAAATGCAAAATTTGCGAAATTCTGAGATTTGAAGGCCAAATCACATATCGTGAGAAAACATAAAGTAGTATCGAAATATTGGTAAAAACGAATATATATACGTAAAATCACACTACTTGAATAACGTGAAAAAAGTCACTATATTACCATATTTGAGGATTTTAAATTCAAATCATAGAGCGAGGTTTCGTATTATTTAGATCAAAGAAAAAGACATATGACAATGTTGTTTTAAATACAAATGATAAAAATCAATGTGTTTTCATTAGAATTAACTAAAATGTTCCTGATTTTCCGTTTATATTACCGATGGAAGATGTACACGTAAAACAGCTATAATCCGGCTGAAACATCGATATATGCAATAAAAACAGAACTTCTCCCCTTTCCAATATCTTACTCAGTATTTTAACGAGAAACAAATAGTTGATTGAAAATGAAGTGTTTAAGGTTAATTTCTAATCAATTATGTGTTTGAATCATTTTTATCGTATATTTAATGAATTAATTGCAATAAACTGAAAATTCACAAAAATGTGGAAAAACAGCAAAATATTGCCTAATTCGTTAATATTTTGTTTTTTATCACATAAAGGAAAAGGGAATGATAAACGTCAAAATATTGTTAAATTCGATGATTTTTAGTACAAAACAAAATGCAAGAAAACTTGCTTATAAATGCAAAATTTGCGAAATTCTGAAATTTGAAGGCCAAATCACATTTCGTGAGAAAACATGAAGTAGTATCGAAATATTGGTAAAAACGAATATATATACGTAAAATCACACTCTATGAATAACGTGAAAAAGTCACAATATTACCATATTTGAGGATTTTATCTTCAAATCATAGAGCGAGGTTTCGTATTATTTAGATCCAAGAAAAGACATTTGAAAATGTTGTTTCAAATATAAATGATAAAAATGAATGTGTTTTCATTAGAATTAACTAAAATATTCCTGATTTTCCGTTTATATTACCGATGGAAGATTTACACGTAAAACCGCTCTAATCCGGCTGAAATGTCGATATATGCAATAAAAACAGAACTTCTCCCCTTTCCAATATCTTACTCAGTATTTTAACGAGAAACAAATAATTGATTGAAAATGAAGTGTTTAAGGTTAATTTCTAATCAATTATATGTTTGCATCATTTTTGTCGTATATTTAATGAATTATTAGCAATAAACTGAAAATTCACAAAAACGTGGAAAAAGAGCAAAATATTGCCTAATTCGATGATAATTTGTTTATATCACATAAAGGAAAAGGGAAAGGAAAAGTTTATATCACATAAACGTCAAAATATTGCTGAATTCGATGATTTTTAGTACGAAACAAAATGCAAGAAAACTTGCTTAAGATGCAATATTATGCGAAAATCTGAGATTTGAAGGCCAAATCACATATCGTGATACTACATGAAATAGTTTCGAAATATTGGTAAAAATGAATATATTTACGTAATATCAAACTACATGAAAAACGTGAAAAAGTCCTTATTATGCCAAATTTGAGGATTTTAACTTCGAATCATAAAGCGACGTTTCGTATTTTTTAGACCCTAGAAAAGACGTATAAAGATGTTGCTTCCAATACAAATGATAAAAATCAATGTGTTTTCAGTAAACTTAACTATAGTGTTCCTGATTTTCGGTTTATATTACCGATGGAAGATGTACACGTAAAACCGTTCTATTCCGGCTGAAATGTCGATATATGCAATAAAAACAGAACTTCTCCCCTTTTAAATATCTTACTCTGTATTTTAACGAGAAACAAATAGATGATTGGAAATTAAGTATTTAAGCATATTTTTCTGATCAATTATGTGTTTGCATAATTTTTCTCGTTTATTTAATGAAATAATAACAATAAACTGATAATTCACAAAAACGTGGAAAAACGGCAAAATATTGCCTACTTCGATGATATTTTGTTTAAATCACATAAAGGAAAATGGGATGATAAAGGTCAAAATATTGCTAAATTCGATGATTTTTAGTACAAAACAAAATGCAAGGAAACGCTTAAAAATGCAAAATTTGCGAAATTCTGAGATTTGAAGGCCAAATCACATATCGTGAGAAAACATAAATTAGTATCGAAATATTGGTAAAAACGAATATATATACGTAAAATCACACTACTTGAATAACGTGAAAAAAGTCACTATATTACCATATTTGAGGATTTTAAATTCAAATCATAGAGCGAGGTTTCGTATTATTTAGATCAAAGAAAAAGACATATGACAATGTTGTTTTAAATACAATTGATAAAAATCAATGTGTTTTCATTAGAATTAACTAAAATGTTCCCGATTTTCCGTTTATATTACCGATGGAAGATGTACACGTAAAACAGCTCTAATCCGGCTGAAACATCGATATATGCAATAAAAACAGAACTTCTCCCCTTTCCAATATCTTACTCAGTATTTTAACGAGAAACAAATAGTTGATTGAAAATGAAGTGTTTAAGGTTAATTTCTAATCAATTATGTGTTTGAATCATTTTTATCGTATATTTAATGAATTAATGGCAATAAACTGAAAATTCACAAAAATGTGAAAAAACAGCAAAATATTGCCTAATTCGTTAATATTTTGTTTTTTATCACATAAAGGAAAAGGGAATGATAAACGTCAAAATATTGCTAAATTCGATGATTTTTAGTACAAAACAAAATGCAAGAAAACTTGCTTAAAAATGCAAAACTTGCGAAATTCGAAAACTTGAAGGCCAAATCACATATCGTGAGAAAACATGAAGTAGTATCGAAATATTGGTAAAAACGAATATATATACGTAAAATCACACTACATGAATAACGTGAAAAAGTCACTATATTACCATATTTGAGGATTTTAACTTCAAATCATAGAGCGAGGTTTCGTATTATTTAGATCCAAGAAAAGACATTTGAAAATGTTGTTTCAAATATAAATGATAAAAATTAATGTGTTTTCATTAGAATTAACTAAAATGTTCCTGATTTTCCGTTTATATTACCGATGGAAGATGTACACGTAAAACAGCTCTAATCCGGCTGAAACATCGATATATGCAATAAAAACAGAACTTCTCCCCTTTCCAATATCTTACTCAGTATTTTAACGAGAAACAAATAGTTGATTGAAAATGAAGTGTTTAAGGTTAATTTCTAATCAATTATGTGTTTGAATCATTTTTATCGTATATTTAATGAATTAATTGCAATAAACTGAAAATTCACAAAAATGTGGAAAAACAGCAAAATATTGCCTAATTCGTTAATATTTTGTTTTTTATCACATGAAGGAAAAGGGAAAGGAAAAGTTTATATCACATAAACGTCAAAATATTGCTGAATTCGATGATTTTTAGTACGAAACAAAATGCAAGAAAACTTGCTTAAGATGCAATATTATGCGAAAATCTGAGATTTGAAGGCCAAATCACATATCGTGATACTACATGAAATAGTATCGAAATATTGGTAAAAATGAATATATTTACGTAATATCAAACTACATGAAAAACGTGAAAAAGTCCTTATTATGCCAAATTTGAGGATTTTAACTTCGAATCATAAAGCGACGTTTCGTATTTTTTTAGACCCTAGAAAAGACGTATAAAAATGTTGCTTCCAATACAAATGATAAAAATCAATGTGTTTTCAGTAAACTTAACTATAGTGTTCCTGATTTTCGGTTTATATTACCGATGGAAGATGTACACGTAAAACCGTTCTAATCCGGCTGAAACGTCGATATATGCAATAAAAACAGAACTTCTCCCCTTTTAAATATCTTACTCAGTATTTTAAAGAGAAACAAATAGATGATTGGAAAATATGTATTTAAGCATATTTTCTGATCAATTATGTGTTTGCATAATTTTTCTCGTTTATTTAATGAAATAATAACAATAAACTGATAATTCACAAAAACATGAAAAAACGGCAAAATATTGCCTACTTCGATGATATTTTGTTTAAATCACATAAAGGAAAATGGGATGATAAAGGTCAAAATATTGCTAAATTCGATGATTTTTAGTACAAAACAAAATGCAAGGAAACGCTTAAAAATGCAAAATTTGCGAAATTCTGAGATTTGAAGGCCAAATCACATATCGTGAGAAAACATAAAGTAGTATCGAAATATTGGTAAAAACGAATATATATACGTAAAATCACACTACTTGAATAACGTGAAAAAAGTCACTATTTTTAAGCGTTTCCTTGCATTTTGTTTTGTACTAAAAATCATCGAATTTAGCAATATTTTGACCTTTATCATCCCATTTTCCTTTATGTGATTTAAACAAAATATCATCGAAGTAGGCAATATTTTGCCGTTTTTTCACGTTTTTGTGAATTATCAGTTTATTGTTATTATTTCATTAAATAAACGAGAAAAATTATGCAAACACATAATTGATCAGAAAATATGCTTAAATACATATTTTCCAATCATCTATTTGTTTCTCTTTAAAATACTGAGTAAGATATTACCATATTTGAGGATTTTAAATTCAAATCATAAAGCGAGGTTTCGTATTATTTAGATCAAAGAAAAAGACATATGACAATGTCGTTTTAAATACAAATGATAAAAATCAATGTGTTTTCATTAGAATTAACTAAAATGTTCCTGATTTTCCGTTTATATTACCGATGGAAGATGTACACGTAAAACAGCTCTAATCCGGCTGAAACATCGATATATGCAATAAAAACAGAACTTCTCCCCTTTCCAATATCTTACTCAGTATTTTAACGAGAAACAAATAGTTGATTGAAAATGAAGTGTTTAAGGTTAATTTCTAATCAATTATGTGTTTGAATTATTTTTATCGTATATTTAATGAATTAAAAGCAATAAACTGAAAATTCACAAAAATGTTTAAAAACAGCAAAATATTGCCTAATTCGTTAATATTTTGTTTTTTATCACATAAAGGAAAAGGGAATGATAAACGTCAAAATATTGCTAAATTCGATGATTTTTAGTACAAAACAAAATGCAAGAAAACTTGCTTATAAATGCAAAATTTGCGAAATTCTGAAATTTGAAGGCCAAATCACATTTCGTGAGAAAACATGAAGTAGTATCGAAATATTGGTAAAAACGAATATATATACGTAAAATCACACTACATGAATAACGTGAAAAAGTCACTATATTACCATATTTGAGGATTTTAACTTCAAATCATAGAGCGAGGTTTCGTATTATTTAGATCCAAGAAAAGACATTTGGAAATGTTGTTTCAAATATAAATGATAAAAATTAATGTGTTTTCATTAGAATTAACTAAAATGTTCCTGATTTTCCGTTTATCTTACCGATGGAAGATTTACACGTAAAACCGCTCTAATCCGGCTGAAATGTCGATATATGCAATAAAAACAGAACTTCTCCCCTTTCCAATATCTTACTTAGTATTTTAACGAGAAACAAATAGTTGATTGAAAATGAAGTGTTTAAGGTTAATTTCTAATCAATTATATGTTTGCATCATTTTTATCGTATATTTATTGAATTAATAGCAATAAACTGAAAATTCACAAAAACGTGGAAAAAGAGCAAAATATTGCCTAATTCGATGATACTTTGTTTATATCACATAAAGGAAAAGGGAAAGGAAAAGTTTATATCACATAAACGTCAAAATATTGCTGAATTCGATGATTTTTAGTACGAAACAAAATGCAAGAAAACTTGCTTAAGATGCAATATTATGCGAAAATCTGAGATTTGAAGGCCAAATCACATATCGTGATTCTACATGAAATAGTATCGAAATATTGGTAAAAATGAATATATTTACGTAATATCAAACTACATGAAAAACGTGAAAAAGTCCTTATTATGTAAAATTTGAGGATTTTAACTTCGAATCATAAAGCGACGTTTCGTATTTTTTTAGACCCTAGAAAAGACGTATAAAGATGGTGCTTCCAATACAAATGATAAAAATCAATGTGTTTTCAGTAAACTTAACTATAGTGTTCCTGATTTTCGGTTTATATTACCGACGGAAGATGTACACGTAAAACCGTTCTAATCCGGCTGAAACGTCGATATATGCAATAAAAACAGAACTTCTCCCCTTTTAAATATCTTACTCAGTATTTTAACGAGAAACAAATAGATGATTGGAAAATATGTATTTAAGCATATTTTCTGATCAATTATGTGTTTGCATAATTTTTCTCGTTTATTTAATGAAATAATAACAATAAACTGATAATTCACAAAAACGTGGAAAAACGGCAAAATATTGCCTACTTCGATGATATTTTGTTTAAATCACATAAAGGAAAATGGGATGATAAAGGTCAAAATATTGCTAAATTCGATGATTTTTAGTACAAAACAAAATGCAAGGAAACGCTTAAAAATGCAAAATTTGCGAAATTCTGAGATTTGAAGGCCAAATCACATATCGTGAGAAAACATAAAGTAGTATCGAAATATTGGTAAAAACGTATATATACGTAAAATCACACTACTTGAATAACGTGAAAAAAGTCACTATATTACCATATTTGAGGATTTTAAATTCAAATCATAAAGCGAGGTTTCGTATTATTTAGATCAAAGAAAAAGACATATGACAATGTTGTTTTAAATACAAATGATAAAAATCAATGTGTTTTCATTAGAATTAACTAAAATGTTCCTGATTTTCCGTTTATATTACCGATGGAAGATGTACACGTAAAACAGCTCTAATCCGGCTGAAACATCGATATATGCAATAAAAACAGAACTTCTCCCCTTTCCAATATCTTACTCAGTATTTTAACGAGAAACAAATAGTTGATTGAAAATGAAGTGTTTAAGGTTAATTTCTAATCAATTATGTGTTTGAATCATTTTTATCGTATATTTAATGAATTAATGGCAATAAACTGAAAATTCACAAAAATGTGGAAAAACAGCAAAATATTGCCTAATTCGTTAATATTTTGTTTTTTATCACATAAAGGAAAAGGGAATGATAAACGTCAAAATATTGCTAAATTCGATGATTTTTAGTACAAAACAAAATGCAAGAAAACTTGCTTAAAATGCAAAACTTGCGAAATTCAGAAACTTGAAGGCCAAATCACATATCGTGAGAAAACATGAAGTAGTATCGAAATATTGGTAAAAACGAATATATATACGTAAAATCACACTACATGAATAACGTGAAAAAGTCACTATATTACCATATTTGAGGATTTTAACTTCAAATCATAGAGCGAGGTTTCGTATTATTTAGATCCAAGAAAAGACATTTGAAAATGTAGTTTCAAATATAAATGATAAAAATTAATGTGTTTTCATTAGAATTAACTAAAATGTTCCTGATTTTCCGTTTATATTACCGATGGAAGATGTACACGTAAAACAGCTCTAATCCGGCTGAAACATCGATATATGCAATAAAAACAGCACTTCTCCCCTTTCCAATATCTTACTCAGTATTTTAACGAGAAACAAATAGTTGATTGAAAATGAAGTGTTTAAGGTTAATTTCTAATCAATTATGTGTTTGAATTATTTTTATCGTATATTTAATGAATTAAAAGCAATAAACTGAAAATTCACATAAATGTTTAAAAACAGCAAAATATTGCCTAATTCGTTAATATTTTGTTTTTTATCACATAAAGGAAAAGGGAATGATAAACGTCAAAATATTGCTAAATTCGATGATTTTTAGTACAAAACAAAATGCAAGAAAACTTGCTTATAAATGCAAAATTTGCGAAATTCTGAAATTTGAAGGCCAAATCACATATCGTGAGAAAACATGAAGTAGTATCGAAATATTGGTAAAAACGAATATATATACGTAAAATCACACTACATGAATAACGTGAAAAAGTCACTATATTACCATATTTGAGGATTTTAACTTCAAATCATAGAGCGAGGTTTCGTATTATTTAGATCCAAGAAAAGACATTTGGAAATGTTGTTTCAAATATAAATGATAAAAATTAATGTGTTTTCATTAGAATTAACTAAAATGTTCCTGATTTTCCGTATATATTACCGATGGAAGATTTACACGTAAAACCGCTCTAATCCGGCTGAAATGTCGATATATGCAATAAAAACAGAACTTCTCCCCTTTCCAATATCTTACTTAGTATTTTAACGAGAAACAAATAGTTGATTGAAAATGATGTGTTTAAGGTTAATTTCTAATCAATTATATGTTTGCATCATTTTTATCGTATATTTATTGAATTAATAGCAATAAACTGAAAATTCACAAAAACGTGGAAAAAGAGCAAAATATTGCCTAATTCGATGATAATTTGTTTATATCACATAAAGGAAAAGGGAAAGGAAAAGTTTATATCACATAAACGTCAAAATATTGCTGAATTCGATGATTTTTAGTACGAAACAAAATGCAAGAAAACTTGCTTAAGATGCAATATTATGCGAAAATCTGAGATTTGAAGGCCAAATCACATATCGTGATACTACATGAAATAGTATCAAAATATTGGTAAACATGAATATATTTACGTAATATCAAACTACATGAAAAACGTGAAAAAGTCCTTATTATGTAAAATTTGAGGATTTTAACTTCGAATCATAAAGCGACGTTTCGTATTTTTTTAGACCCTAGAAAAGACGTATAAAGATGGTGCTTCCAATACAAATGATAAAAATCAATGTGTTTTCAGTAAACTTAACTATAGTGTTCCTGATTTTCGGTTTATATTACCGACGGAAGATGTACACGTAAAACCGTTCTAATCCGGCTGAAACGTCGATATATGCAATAAAAACAGAACTTCTCCCCTTTTAAATATCTTACTCAGTATTTTAACGAGAAACAAATAGATGATTGGAAATTAAGTATTTAAGCTTATTTTCTGATCAATTATGTGTTTGCATAATTTTTCTCGTTTATTTAATGAAATAATAACAATAAACTGATAATTCACCAAAACGTGGAAAAACGGCAAAATATTGCCTACTTCGATGATATTTTATTTAAATCACATAAAGGAAAATGGGATGATAAAGGTCAAAATATTGCTAAATTCGATGATTTTTAGTACAAAACAAAATGCAAGGAAACGCTTAAAAATGCAAAATTTGCGAAATTCTGAGATTTGAAGGCCAAATCACATATAGTGAGAAAACATAAAGTAGTATCGAAATATTGGTAAAAACGTATATATACGTAAAATCACACTACTTGAATAACGTGAAAAAAGTCACTATATTACCATATTTGAGGATTTTAAATTCAAATCATAAAGCGAGGTTTCGTATTATTTAGATCAAAGAAAAAGACATATGACAATGTTGTTTTAAATACAAATGATAAAAATCAATGTGTTTTCATTAGAATTAACTAAAATGTTCCTGATTTTCCGTTTATATTACCGATGGAAGATGTACACGTAAAACAGCTCTAATCCGGCTGAAACATCGATATATGCAATAAAAACAGAACTTCTCCCCTTTCCAATATCTTACTCAGTATTTTAACGAGAAACAAATAGTTGATTGAATATGAAGTGTTTAAGGTTAATTTCTAATCAATTATGTGTTTGAATCATTTTTATCGTATATTTAATGAATTAATAGCAATAAACTGAAAATTCACAAAAATGCGGAAAAACAGCAAAATATTGCCTAATTCGTTAATATTTTGTTTTTTATCACATAA
This sequence comes from Procambarus clarkii, assembly GCF_040958095.1. Classification (NCBI taxonomy): domain Eukaryota; kingdom Metazoa; phylum Arthropoda; class Malacostraca; order Decapoda; family Cambaridae; genus Procambarus; species Procambarus clarkii. The sequence continues at coordinate 42,108,678 of NC_091162.1, read as the reverse complement.
AGGAAAAGGGAATGATAAACGTCAAAATATTGCTATATTCGATAATTTTAGTACAAAACAAAATGCAAGAAAACTTGCTTAAAAATGCAAAATTTGCGAAATTCTGAAATTTGAAGGCCAAATCACATATCGTGAGAAAACATGAAGTAGTATCGAAATATTGGTAAAAACGAATATATATACGTAAAATCACACTACATGAATAACGTGAAAAAGTCACTATATTACCATATTTGAGGATTTTAACTTCAAATCATAGAGCGAGGTTTCGTATTATTTAGATCCAAGAAAAGACATTTGAAAATGTTGTTTGAAATATAAATGATAAAAATGAATGTGTTTTCATTAGAATTAACTAAAATGTTCCTGATTTTCCGTTTATATTACCGATGGAAGATGTACACGTAAAACAGCTCTAATCCGGCTGAAACATCGATATATGCAATAAAAACAGAACTTCTCCCCTTTCCAATATCTTACTCAGTATTTTAACGAGAAACAAATAGTTGATTGAAAATGAAGTGTTTAAGGTTAATTTCTAATCAATTATGTGTTTGAATCATTTTTATCGTATATTTAATGAATTAATTGCAATAAACTGAAAATTCACAAAAATGTGGAAAAACAGCAAAATATTGCCTAATTCGTTAATATTTTGTTTTTTATCACATAAAGGAAAAGGGAATGATAAACGTCAAAATATTGCTAAATTCGATGATTTTTAGTACAAAACAAAATGCAAGAAAACTTGCTTATAAATGCAAAATTTGCGAAATTCTGAAATTTGAAGGCCAAATCACATTTCGTGAGAAAACATGAAGTAGTATCGAAATATTGGTAAAAACGAATATATATATACGTAAAATCACACTACATGAATAACGTGAAAAAGTCACTATATTACCATATTTGAGGATTTTAACTTCAAATCATAGAGCGAGGTTTCGTATTATTTAGATCCAAGAAAAGACATTTGAAAATGTTGTTTCAAATATAAATCATAAAAATTAATGTGTTTTCATTAGAATTAACTAAAATGTTCCTGATTTTCCGTTTATATTACCGATGGAAGATTTACACGTAAAACCGCTCTAATCCGGCTGAAATGTCGATATATGCAATAAAATTAGAACTTCTCCCCTTTCCAATATCTTACTCAGTATTTTAACGAGAAACAAATAGTTGATTGAAAATGAAGTGTTTAAGGTTAATTTCTAATCAATTATATGTTTGCATCATTTTTATCGTATATTTAATGAATTAATAGCAATAAACTGAAAATTCACAAAAACGTGGAAAAAGAGCAAAATATTGCCTAATTCGATGATAATTTGTTTATATCACATAAAGGAAAAGGGAAAGGAAAAGTTTATATCACATAAACGTCAAAATATTGCTGAATTCGATGATTTTTAGTACGAAACAAAATGCAAGAAAACTTGCTTAAGATGCAATATTATGCGAAAATCTGAGATTTGAAGGCCAAATCACATATCGTGATACTACATGAAATAGTATCGAAATATTGGTAAAAATGAATATATTTACGTAATATCAAACTACATGAAAAACGTGAAAAAGTCCTTATTATGCCAAATTTGAGGATTTTAACTTCGAATCATAAAGCGACGTTTCGTATTTTTTAGACCCTAGAAAAGACGTATAAAGATGTTGCTTCCAATACAAATGATAAAAATCAATGTGTTTTCAGTAAACTTAACTATAGTGTTCCTGATTTTCGGTTTATATTACCGATGGAAGATGTACACGTAAAACCGTTCTAATCCGGCTGAAACGTCGATATATGCAATAAAAACAGAACTTCTCCCCTTTAAATATCTTACTCAGTATTTTAACGAGAAACAAATAGATGATTGGAAATTAAGTATTTAAGCATATTTTCTGATCAATTATGTGTTTGCATAATTGTTCTCGTTTATTTAATGAAATAATAACAATAAACTGATAATTCACAAAAACGTGGAAAAACGGGAAAATATTGCCTACTTCGATGATATTTTGTTTAAATCACATAAAGGAAAATGGGATGATAAAGGTCAAAATATTGCTAAATTCGATGATTTTTAGTACAAAACAAAATGCAAGGAAACGCTTAAAAATGCAAAATTTGCGAAATTCTAAGATTTGAAGGCCAAATCACATATCGTGAGAAAACATAAAGTAGTATCGAAATATTGGTAAAAACGAATATATATACGTAAAATCACACTGCTTGAATAACGTGAAAAAAGTCACTATATTACCATATTTGAGGATTTTAAATTCAAATCATAGAGCGAGGTTTCGTATTATTTAGATCAAAGAAAAAGACATATGACAATGTTGTTTTAAATACAAATGATAAAAATCAATGTGTTTTCATTAGAATTAACTAAAATGTTCCTGATTTTCCGTTTATATTACCGATGGAAGATGTACACGTAAAACAGCTATAATCCGGCTGAAACATCGATATATGCAATAAAAACAGAACTTCTCCCCTTTCCAATATCTTACTCAGTATTTTAACGAGAAACAAATAGTTGATTGAAAATGAAGTGTTTAAGGTTAATTTCTAATCAATTATGTGTTTGAATCATTTTTATCGTATATTTAATGAATTAATGGCAATAAACTGAAAATTCACAAAAATGTGGAAAAACAGCAAAATATTGCCTAATTCGTTAATATTTTGTTTTTTCCCACATAAAGGAAAAGGGAATGATAAACGTCAAAATATTGCTAAATTCGATGATTTTTAGTACAAAACAAAATGCAAGAAAACTTGCTTAAAAATGCAAAATTTGCGAAATTCTGAAATTTGAAGGCCAAATCACATATCGTGAGAAAACATGAAGTAGTATCGAAATATTGGTAAAAACGAATATATATACGTAAAATCACACTACATGAATAACGTGAAAAAGTCACTATATTACCATATTTGAGGATTTTAACTTCAAATCATAGAGCGAGGTTTCGTATTATTTAGATCCAAGAAAAGACATTTGAAAATGTTGTTTCAAATATAAATGATAAAAATTAATGTGTTTTCATTAGAATTAACTAAAATGTTCCTGATTTTCCGTTTATATTACCGATGGAAGATGTACACGTAAAACAGCTCTAATCCGCCTGAAACATCGATATATGCAATAAAAACAGAACTTCTCCCCTTTCCAATATCTTACTCAGTATTTTAACGAGAAACAAATAGTTGATTGAAAATGAAGTGTTTAAGGTTAATTTCTAATCAATTATGTGTTTGAATCATTTTTATCGTATATTTAATGAATTAATTGCAATAAACTGAAAATTCACAAAAATGTGGAAAAACAGCAAAATATTGCCTAATTCGTTAATATTTTGTTTTTTATCACATAAAGGAAAAGGGAATGATAAACGTCAAAATATTGTTAAATTCGATGATTTTTAGTACAAAACAAAATGCAAGAAAACTTGCTTATAAATGCAAAATTTGCGAAATTCTGAAATTTGAAGGCCAAATCACATTTCGTGAGAAAACATGAAGTAGTATCGAAATATTGGTAAAAACGAATATATATACGTAAAATCACACTACATGAATAACGTGAAAAAGTCACTATATTACCATATTTGAGGATTTTAACTTCAAATCATAGAGCGAGGTTTCGTATTATTTAGATCCAAGAAAAGACATTTGAAAATGTTGTTTCAAATATAAATGATAAAAATTAATATGTTTTCATTAGAATTAACTAAAATATTCCTGATTTTCCGTTTATATTACCGATGGAAGATTTACACGTAAAACCGCTCTAATCCGGCTGAAATGTCGATATATGCAATAAAAACAGAACTTCTCCCCTTTCCAATATCTTACTCAGTATTTTAACGAGAAACAAATAATTGATTGAAAATGAAGTGTTTAAGGTTAATTTCTAATCAATTATATGTTTGCATCATTTTTATCGTATATTTAATGAATTAATAGCAATAAACTGAAAATTCACAAAAACGTGGAAAAAGAGCAAAATATTGCCTAATTCGATGATAATTTGTTTATATCACATAAAGGAAAAGGGAAAGGAAAAGTTTATATCACATAAACGTCAAAATATTGCTGAATTCGATGATTTTTAGTACGAAACAAAATGCAAGAAAACTTGCTTAAGATGCAATATTATGCGAAAATCTGAGATTTGAAGGCCAAATCACATATCGTGATACTACATGAAATAGTATCGAAATATTGGTAAAAATGAATATATTTACGTAATATCAAACTACATGAAAAACGTGAAAAAGTCCTTATTATGCCAAATTTGAGGATTTTAACTTCGAATCATAAAGCTACGTTTCGTATTTTTTTAGACCCTAGAAAAGACGTATAAAGATGGTGCTTCCAATACAAATGATAAAAATCAATGTGTTTTCAGTAAACTTAACTATAGTGTTCCTGATTTTCGGTTTATATTACCGATGGAAGATGTACACGCAAAACCGTTCTAATCCGGCTGAAACGTCGATATATGCAATAAAAACAGAACTTCTCCCCTTTTAAATATCTTACTCAGTATTTTAACGAGAAACAAATAGATGATTGGAAAATATGTATTTAAGCATATTTTCTGATCAATTATGTGTTTGCATAATTTTTCTCGTTTATTTAATGAAATAATAACAATAAACTGATAATTCACAAAAACGTGGAAAAACGGCAAAATATTGCCTACTTCGATGATATTTTGTTTAAATCACATAAAGGAAAATGGGATGATAAAGGTCAAAATATTGCTAAATTCGATGATTTTTAGTACAAAACAAAATGCAAGGAAACGCTTAAAAATGCAAAATTTGCGAAATTCTGAGATTTGAAGGCCAAATCTTATATCGTGAGAAAACATAAAGTAGTATCGAAATATTGGTAAAAACAAATATATACGTAAAATCACACTACTTGAATAACGTGAAAAAAGTCACTATATTACCATATTTGAGGATTTTAAATTCAAATCATAAAGCGAGATTTCGTATTATTTAGATCAAAGAAAAAGACATATGACAATGTTGTTTTAAATACAAATGATAAAAATCAATGTGTTTTCATTAGAATTAACTAAAATGTTCCTGATTTTCCGTATATATTACCGATGGAAGATGTACACGTAAAACAGCTCTAATCCGGCTGAAACATCGATATATGCAATAAAAACAGAACTTCTCCCCTTTCCAATATCTTACTCAGTATTTTAACGAGAAACAAATAGTTGATTGAAAATGAAGTGTTTAAGGTTAATTTCTAATCAATTATGTGTTTGAATCATTTTTATCGTATATTTAATGAATTAATAGCAATAAACTGAAAATTCACAAAAATGTGGAAAAACAGCAAAATATTGCCTAATTCGTTAATATTTTGTTTTTTATCACATAAAGGAAAAGGGAATGATAAACGTCAAAATATTGCTAAATTCGATGATTTTTAGTACAAAACAAAATGCAAGAAAACTTGCTTATAAATGCAAAATTTGCGAAATTCTGAAATTTGAAGGCCAAATCACATTTCGTGAGAAAACATGAAGTAGTATCGAAATATTGGTAAAAACGAATATATATACGTAAAATCACACTACATGAATAACGTGAAAAAGTCACTATATTACCATATTTGAGGATTTTATCTTCAAATCATGGAGCGAGGTTTCGTATTATTTAGATCCAAGAAAAGACATTTGAAAATGTTGTTTCAAATATAAATGATAAAAATTAATGTGTTTTCATTAGAATTAACTAAAATATTCCTGATTTTCCGTTTATATTACCGATGGAAGATTTACACGTAAAACCGCTCTAATCCGGCTGAAATGTCGATATATGCAATAAAAACAGAACTTCTCCCCTTTCCAATATCTTACTCAGTATTTTAACGAGAAACAAATAATTGATTGAAAATGAAGTGTTTAAGGTTAATTTCTAATCAATTATATGTTTGCATCATTTTTATCGTAAATTTAATGAATTAATAGCAATAAACTGAAAATTCACAAAAACGTGGAAAAAGAGCAAAATATTGCCTAATTCGATGATAATTTGTTTATATCACATAAAGGAAAAGGGAAAGGAAAAGTTTATATCACATAAACGTCAAAATATTGCTGAATTCGATGATTTTTAGTACGAAACAAAATGCAAGAAAACTTGCTTAAGATGCAATATTATGCGAAAATCTGAGATTTGAAGGCCAAATCACATATCGTGATACTACATGAAATAGTATCGAAATATTGGTAAAAATGAATATATTTACGTAATATCAAACTACATGAAAAACGTGAAAAAGTCCTTATTATGCCAAATTTGAGGATTTTAACTTCGAATCATAAAGCGACGTTTCGTATTTTTTAGACCCTAGAAAAGACGTATAAAGATGGTGCTTCCAATACAAATGATAAAAATCAATGGGTTTTCAGTAAACTTAACTATAGTGTTCCTGATTTTCGGTTTATATTACCGATGGAAGATGTACACGTAAAACCGTTCTAATCCGGCTGAAACGTCGATATATGCAATAAAAACAGAACTTCTCCCCTTTTAAATATCTTACTCAGTATTTTAACGAGAAACAAATAGATGATTGGAAAATATGTATTTAAGCATATTTTCTGATCAATTATGTGTTTGCATAATTTTTCTCGTTTATTTAATGAAATAATAACAATAAACTGATAATTCACAAAAATGTGGAAAAACGGCAAAATATTGCCTACTTCGATGATATTTTGTTTATATCACATAAAGGAAAATGGGATGATAAAGGTCAAAATATTGCTAAATTCGATGATTTTTAGTACAAAACAAAATGCAAGGAAACGCTTAAAAATGCAAAATTTGCGAAATTCTGAGATTTGAAGGCCAAATCACATATCGTGAGAAAACATAAAGTAGTATCGAAATATTGGTAAAAACAAATATATACGTAAAATCACACTACTTGAATAACGTGAAAAAAGTCACTATATTACCATATTTGAGGATTTTAAATTCAAATCATAAAGCGAGGTTTCGTATTATTTAGATCAAAGAAAAAGACATATGACAATGTTGTTTTAAATACAAATGATAAAAATCAATGTGTTTTCATTAGAATTAACTAAAATGTTCCTGATTTTCCGTTTATATTACCGATGGAAGATGTACACGTAAAACAGCTCTAATCCGGCTGAAACATCGATATATGCAATAAAAACAGAACTTCTCCCCTTTCCAATATCTTACTCAGTATTTTAACGAGAAACAAATAGTTGATTGAAAATGAAGTGTTTAAGGTTAATTTCTAATCAATTATGTGTTTGAATCATTTTTATCGTATATTTAATGAATTAATTGCAATAAACTGAAAATTCACAAAAATGTGGAAAAACAGCAAAATATTGCCTAATTCGTTAATATTTTGTTTTTAATCACATAAAGGAAAAGGGAATGATAAACGTCAAAATATTGTTAAATTCGATGATTTTTAGTACAAAACAAAATGCAAGAAAACTTGCTTATAAATGCAAAATTTGCGAAATTCTGAAATTTGAAGGCCAAATCACATTTCGTGAGAAAACATGAAGTAGTATCGAAATATTGGTAAAAACGAATATATATACGTAAAATCACACTACATGAATAACGTGAAAAAGTCACTATATTACCATATTTGAGGATTTTAACTTCAAATCATGGAGCGAGGTTTCGTATTATTTAGATCCAAGAAAAGACATTTGAAAATGTTGTTTCAAATATAAATGATAAAAATTAATGTGTTTTCATTAGAATTAACTAAAATATTCCTGATTTTCCGTTTATATTACCGATGGAAGTTATACACGTAAAACCGCTCTAATCCGGCTGAAATGTCGATATATGCAATAAAAACAGAACTTCTCCCCTTTCCAATATCTTACTCAGTATTTTAACGAGAAACAAATAATTGATTGAAAATGAAGTGTTTAAGGTTAATTTCTAATCAATTATATGTTTGCATCATTTTTATCGTATATTTAATGAATTAATAGCAATAAACTGAAAATTCACAAAAACGTGGAAAAAGAGCAAAATATTGCCTAATTCGATGATAATTTGTTTATATCACATAAAGGAAAAGGGAAAGGAAAAGTTTATATCACATAAACGTCAAAATATTGCTGAATTCGATGATTTTTAGTACGAAACAAAATGCAAGAAAACTTGCTTAAGATGCAATATTATGCGAAAATCTGAGATTTGAAGGCCAAATCACATATCGTGATACTACATGAAATAGTATCGAAATATTGGTAAAAATGAATATATTTACGTAATATCAAACTACATGAAAAACGTGAAAAAGTCCTTATTATGCCAAATTTGAGGATTTTAACTTCGAATCATAAAGCGACGTTTCGTATTTTTTTAGACCCTAGAAAAGACGTATAAAGATGGTGCTTCCAATACAAATGATAAAAATCAATGTGTTTTCAGTAAACTTAACTATAGTGTTCCTGATTTTCGGTTTATATTACCGATGGAAGATGTACACGTAAAACCGTTCTAATCCGGCTGAAACGTCGATATATGCAATAAAAACAGAACTTCTCCCCTTTTAAATATCTTACTCAGTATTTTAACGAGAAACAAATAGATGATTGGAAATTAAGTATTTAAGCATATTTTCTGATCAATTATGTGTTTGCATAATTTTTCTCGTTTATTTAATGAAATATTAACAATAAACTGATAATTCACAAAAACGTGGAAAAACGGCAAAATATTGCCTACTTCGATGATATTTTGTTTAAATCACATAAAGGAAAATGGGATGATAAAGGTCAAAATATTGCTAAATTCGATGATTTTTAGTACAAAACAAAATGCAAGGAAACGCTTAAAAATGCAAAATTTGCGAAATTCTGAGATTTGAAGGCCAAATCACATATCGTGAGAAAACATAAAGTAGTATCGAAATATTGGTAAAAACGTATATATATACGTAAAATCACACTACTTGAATAACGTGAAAAAAGTCACTATATTACCATATTTGAGGATTTTAAATTCAAATCATAGACCGAGGTTTCGTATTATTTAGATCAAAGAAAAAGACATATGACAATGTTGTTTTAAATACAAATGATAAAAATCAATGTGTTTTCATTAGAATTAATTAAAATGTTCCTGATTTTCCGTTTATATTACCGATGGAAGATGTACACGTAAAACAGCTCTAATCCGGCTGAAACATCGATATATGCAATAAAAACAGAACTTCTCCCCTTTCCAAATATCTTACTCAGTATTTTAACGAGAAACAAATAGTTGATTGAATATGAAGTGTTTAAGGTTAATTTCTAATCAATTATGTGTTTGAATCATTTTTATCGTATATTTAATGAATTAATTGCAATAAACTGAAAATTCACAAAAATGTGGAAAAACAGCAAAATACTGCCTAATTCGTTAATATTTTGTTTTTTATCACATAAAGGAAAAGGGAATGATAAACGTCAAAATATTGCTAAATTCGATGATTTTTAGTACAAAACAAAATGCAAGAAAACTTGCTTAAAAATGCAAAACTTGCGAAATTCGGAAACTTGAAGGCCAAATCACATATCGTGAGAAAACATGAAGTAGTATCGAAATATTGGTAAAAACGAATATATATACGTAAAATCACACTACATGAATAACGTGAAAAAGTCACTATATTACCATATTTGAGGATTTTAACTTCAAATCATGGAGCGAGGTTTCGTATTATTTAGATCCAAGAAAAGACATTTGAAAATGTTGTTTCAAATATAAATGATAAAAATTAATGTGTTTTCATTAGAATTAACTAAAATATTCCTGATTTTCCGTTTATATTACCGATGGAAGTTATACACGTAAAACCGCTCTAATCCGGCTGAAATGTCGATATATGCAATAAAAACAGAACTTCTCCCCTTTCCAATATCTTACTCAGTATTTTAACGAGAAACAAATAATTGATTGAAAATGAAGTGTTTAAGGTTAATTTCTAATCAATTATATGTTTGCATCATTTTTATCGTATATTTAATGAATTAATAGCAATAAACTGAAAATTCACAAAAACGTGGAAAAAGAGCAAAATATTGCCTAATTCGATGATAATTTGTTTATATCACATAAAGGAAAAGGGAAAGGAAAAGTTTATATCACATAAACGTCAAAATATTGCTGAATTCGATAATTTTTAGTACGAAACAAAATGCAAGAAAACTTGCATAAGATGCAATATTATGCGAAAATCTGAGATTTGAAGGCCAAATCACATATCGTGATACTACATGAAATAGTATCGAAATATTGGTAAAAATGAATATATTTACGTAATATCAAACTACATGAAAAACGTGAAAAAGTCCTTATTATGCCAAATTTGAGGATTTTAACTTCGAATCATAAAGCGACGTTTCGTATTTTTTTAGACCCTAGAAAAGACGTATAAAGATGGTGCTTCCAATACAAATGATAAAAATCAATGTGTTTTCAGTAAACTTAACTATAGTGTTCCTGATTTTCGGTTTATATTACCGATGGAAGATGTACACGTAAAACCGTTCTAATCCGGCTGAAACGTCGATATATGCAATAAAAACAGAACTTCTCCCCTTTTAAATATCTTACTCAGTATTTTAACGAGAAACAAATAGATGATTGGAAATTAAGTATTTAAGCATATTTTCTGATCAATTATGTGTTTGCATAATTTTTCTCGTTTATTTAATGAAATATTAACAATAAACTGATAATTCACAAAAACGTGGAAAAACGGCAAAATATTGCCTACTTCGATGATATTTTGTTTAAATCACATAAAGGAAAATGGGATGATAAAGGTCAAAATATTGCTAAATTCGATGATTTTTAGTACAAAACAAAATGCAAGGAAACGCTTAAAAATGCAAAATTTGCGAAATTCTGAGATTTGAAGGCCAAATCACATATCGTGAGAAAACATAAAGTAGTATCGAAATATTGGTAAAAACGTATATATATACGTAAAATCACACTACTTGAATAACGTGAAAAAAGTCACTATATTACCATATTTGAGGATTTTAAATTCAAATCATAGAGCGAGGTTTCGTATTATTTAGATCAAAGAAAAAGACATATGACAATGTTGTTTTAAATACAAATGATAAAAATCAATGTGTTTTCATTAGAATTAATTAAAATGTTCCTGATTTTCCGTTTATATTACCGATGGAAGATGTACACGTAAAACAGCTCTAATCCGGCTGAAACATCGATATATGCAATAAAAACAGAACTTCTCCCCTTTCCAAATATCTTACTCAGTATTTTAACGAGAAACAAATAGTTGATTGAATATGAAGTGTTTAAGGTTAATTTCTAATCAATTATGTGTTTGAATCATTTTTATCGTATATTTAATGAATTAATTGCAATAAACTGAAAATTCACAAAAATGTGGAAAAACAGCAAAATATTGCCTAATTCGTTAATATTTTGTTTTTTATCACATAAAGGAAAAGGGAATGATAAACGTCAAAATATTGCTAAATTCGATGATTTTTAGTACAAAACAAAATGCAAGAAAACTTGCTTAAAAATGCAAAACTTGCGAAATTCGGAAACTTGAAGGCCAAATCACATATCGTGAGAAAACATGAAGTAGTATCGAAATATTGGTAAAAACGAATATATATACGTAAAATCACACTACATGAATAACGTGAAAAAGTCACTATATTACCATATTTGAGGATTTTAACTTCAAATCATAGAGCGAGGTTTCGTATTATTTAGATCCAAGAAAAGACATTTGAAAATGTTGTTTCAAATATAAATGATAAAAATTAATGTGTTTTCATTAGAATTAACTAAAATGTTCCTGATTTTCCGTTTATATTACCGATGGAAGATGTACACGTAAAACAGCTCTAATCCGGCTGAAACATCGATATATGCAATAAAAACAGAACTTCTCCTCTTTCCAATATCTTACTCAGTATTTTAACGAGAAACAAATAGTTGATTGAAAATGAAGTGTTTAAGGTTAAGTTCTAATCAATTATGTGTTTGAATTATTTGTATCGTATATTTAATGAATTAAAAGCAATAAACTGAAAATTCACAAAAATGTTTAAAAACAGCAAAATATTGCCTAATTCGTTAATATTTTGTTTTTTATCACATAAAGGAAAAGGGAATGATAAACGTCAAAATATTGCTAAATTCGATGATTTTTAGTACAAAACAAAATGCAAGAAAACTTGCTGAGGATTTTTTGCGAAAAAAATTAAAAATTAAAAATTTGCGAAATTCTGAAATTTGAAGGCCAAATCACATATCGTGAGAAAACATGAAGTAGTATCGAAATATTGGTAAAAACGAATATATATACGTAAAATCACACTACATGAATAACGTGAAAAAGTCACTATATTACCATATTTGAGGATTTTAACTTCAAATCATAGAGCGAGGTTTCGTAATATTTAGATCCAAGAAAAGACATTTGAAAATGTTGTTTCAAATATAAATGATAAAAATTAATGTGTTTTCATTAGAATTAACTAAAATGTTCCTGATTTTCCGTTTATATTACCGATGGAAGATTTACACGTAAAACCGCTCTAATCCGGCTGAAATATCGATATATGTAATAAAAACAGAACTTCTCCCCTTTCCAATATCTTACTCATAATTTTAACGAGAAACAAATAGTTGATTGAAAATGAAGTGTTTAAGGTTAATTTCTAATCAATTATATGTTTGCATCATTTTTATCGTATATTTATTGAATTAATAGCAATAAACTGAAAATTCACAAAAACGTGGAAAAAGAGCAAAATATTGCCTAATTCGATGATAATTTGTTTATATCACATAAAGGAAAAGGGAAAGGAAAAGTTTATATCACATAAACGTCAAAATATTGCTGAATTCGATGATTTTTAGTACGAAACAAAATGCAAGAAAACTTGCTTAAGATGCAATATTATGCGAAAATCTGAGATTTGAAGGCCAAATCACATATCGTGATACTACATGCAATAGTATCGAAATATTGGTAAAAATGAATATATTTACGTAATATCAAACTACATGAAAAACGTGAAAAAGTCCTTATTATGCCAAATTTGAGGATTTTAACTTCGAATCATAAAGCGACGTTTCGTATTTTTTTAGACCCTAGAAAAGACGTATAAAGATGGTGCTTCCAATACAATTGATAAAAATCAATGTGTTTTCAGTAAACTTAACTATAGCTTTCCTGATTTTCGGTTTATATTACCGATGGAAGATGTACACGTAAAACCGTTCTAATCCGGCTGAAACGTCGATATATGCAATAAAAACAGAACTTCTCCCCTTTTAAATATCTTACTCAGTATTTTAACGAGAAACAAATAGATGATTGGAAAATATGTATTTAAGCATATTTTCTGATCAATTATGTGTTTGCATAATTTTTCTCGTTTATTTAATGAAATAATAACAATAAACTGATAATTCACAAAAACGTGGAAAAACGGCAAAATATTGCCTACTTCGATGATATTTTGTTTAAATCACATAAAGGAAAATGGGATGATAAAGGTCAAAATATTGCTAAATTCGATGATTTTTAGTACAAAACAAAATGCAAGGAAACGCTTAAAAATGCAAAATTTGCGAAATTCTGAGATTTGAAGGCCAAATCACATATCGTGAGAAAACATAAAGTAGTATCGAAATATTGGTAAAAACAAATATATACGTAAAATCACACTACTTGAATAACGTGAAAAAAGTCACTATATTACCATATTTGAGGATTTTAAATTCAAATCATAAAGCGAGGTTTCGTATTATTTAGATCAAAGAAAAAGACATATGACAATGTTGTTTTAAATACAAATGATAAAAATCAATGTGTTTTCATTAGAATTAACTAAAATGTTCCTGATTTTCCGTTTATATTACCGATGGAAGATGTACACGTAAAACAGCTCTAATCCGGCTGAAACATCGATATATGCAATAAAAACAGAACTTCTCCCCTTTCCAATATCTTACTCAGTATTTTAACGAGAAACAAATAGTTGATTGAAAATGAAGTGTTTAAGGTTAATTTCTAATCAATTATGTGTTTGAATCATTTTTATCGTATATTTAATGAATTAATAGCAATAAACTGAAAATTCACAAAAATGTGGAAAAACAGCAAAATATTGCCTAATTCGTTAATATTTTGTTTTTTATCACATAAAGGAAAAAGGAATGATAAACGTCAAAATATTGCTAAATTCGATGATTTTTAGTACAAAACAAAATGCAAGAAAACTTGCTTAAAAATGCAAAATTTGCGAAATTCTGAAATTTGAAGGCCAAATCACATATCGTGAGAAAACATGAAGTAGTATCGAAATATTGGTAAAAACGAATATATATACGTAAAATCACACTACATGAATAACGTGAAAAAGTCACTATATTACCATATTTGAGGATTTTAACTTCAAATCATAGAGCGAGGTTTCGTATTATTTAGATCCAAGAAAAGACATTTGAAAATGTTGTTTCAAATATAAATGATAAAAATTAATGTGTTTTCATTAGGATTAACTAAAATGTTCCTGATTTTCCGTTTATATTACCGAAGGAAGATGTACACGTAAAACAGCTCTAATCCGGCTGAAACATCGATATATGCAATAAAAACAGAACTTCTCCCCTTTCCAATATCTTACTCAGTATTTTAACGAGAAACAAATAGTTGATTGAAAATGAAGTGTTTAAGGTTAATTTCTAATCAATTATGTGTTTGAATCATTTTTATCGTATATTTAATGAATTAATAGCAATAAACTGAAAATTCACAAAAATGTGGAAAAACAGCAAAATATTGCCTAATTCGTTAATATTTTGTTTTTTATCACATAAAGGAAAAAGGAATGATAAACGTCAAAATATTGCTAAATTCGATGATTTTTAGTACAAAACAAAATGCAAGAAAACTTGCTTAAAAATGCAAAATTTGCGAAATTCTGAAATTTGAAGGCCAAATCACATATCGTGAGAAAACATGAAGTAGTATCGAAATATTGGTAAAAACGAATATATATACGTAAAATCACACTACATGAATAACGTGAAAAAGTCACTATATTACCATATTTGAGGATTTTAACTTCAAATCATAGAGCGAGGTTTCGTATTATTTAGATCCAAGAAAAGACATTTGAAAATGTTGTTTCAAATATAAATGATAAAAATTAATGTGTTTTCATTAGGATTAACTAAAATGTTCCTGATTTTCCGTTTATATTACCGAAGGAAGATGTACACGTAAAACAGCTCTAATCCGGCTGAAACATCGATATATGCAATAAAAACAGAACTTCTCCCCTTTCCAATATCTTACTCAGTATTTTAACGAGAAACAAATAGTTGATTGAAAATGAAGTGTTTAAGGTTAATTGCTAATCAATTATGTGTTTGAATCATTTTTATCGTATATTTAATGAATTAATTGCAATAAACTGAAAATTCACAAAAATGTGGAAAAACAGCAAAATATTGCCTAATTCGTTAATATTTTGTTTTTTATCACATAAAGGAAAAGGGAATGATAAACGTCAAAATATTGTTACATTCGATGATTTTTAGTACAAAACAAAATGCAAGAAAACTTGCTTATAAATGCAAAATTTGCGAAATTCTGAAATTTGAAGGCCAAATCACATTTCGTGAGAAAACATGAAGTAGTATCGAAATATTGGTAAAAACGAATATATATACGTAAAATCACACTACATGAATAACGTGAAAAAGTCACTATATTACCATATTTGAGGATTTTAACTTTAAATCATAGAGCGAGGTTTCGTATTATTTAGATCCAAGAAAAGACATTTGAAAATGTTGTTTCAAATATAAATGATAAAAATTAATGTGTTTTCATTAGAATTAACTAAAATATTCCTGATTTTCCGTTTATATTACCGATGGAAGATTTACACGTAAAACCGCTCTAATCCGGCTGAAATGTCGATATATGCAATAAAAACAGAACTTCTCCCCTTTCCAATATCTTACTCAGTATTTTAACGAGAAACAAATAATTGATTGAAAATGAAGTGTTTAAGGTTAATTTCTAATCAATTATATGTTTGCATCACTTTTGTCGTATATTTAATGAATTAATAGCAATAAACTGAAAATTCACAAAAACGTGGAAAAAGAGCAAAATATTGCCTAATTCGATGATAATTTGTTTATATCACATAAAGGAAAAGGGAAAGGAAAAGTTTATATCACATAAACGTCAAAATATTGCTGAATTCGATGATATTTAGTACGAAAGAAAATGCAAGAAAACTTGCTTAAGATGCAATATTATGCGAAAATCTGAGATTTGAAGGCCAAATCACATATCGTGATACTACATGAAATAGTATCGAAATATTGGTAAAAATGAATATATTTACGTAATATCAAACTACATGAAAAACGTGAAAAAGTCCTTATTATGCCAAATTTGAGGATTTTAACTTCGAATCATAAAGCGACGTTTCGTATTTTTTAGACCCTAGAAAAGACGTATTAAGATGTTGCTTCCAATACAAATGATAAAAATCAATGTGTTTTCAGTAAACTTAACTATAGTGTTCCTGATTTTCGGTTTATATTACCGATGGAAGATGTACACGTAAAACCGTTCTAATCCGGCTGAAACGTCGATATATGCAATAAAAACAGAACTTCTCCCCTTTTAAATATCTTACTCAGTATTTTAACGAGAAACAAATAGATGATTGGAAATTAAGTATTTAAGCATATTTTCTGATCAATTATGTGTTTGCATAATTTTTCTCGTTTATTTAATGAAATAATAACAATAAACTGATAATTCACAAAAACGTGGAAAAACGGCAAAATATTGCCTACTTCGATGATATTTTGTTTAAATCACATAAAGGAAAATGGGATGATAAAGGTCAAAATATTGCTAAATTCGATGATTTCTAGTACAAAACAAAATGCAAGGAAACGCTTAAAAATGCAAAATTTGCGAAATTCTGAGATTTGAAGGCCAAATCACATATCGGAGAAAACATAAAGTAGGATCGAAATATTGGTAAAAACGAATATATATACGTAAAATCACACTACATGAATAACGTGAAAAAAGTCACTATATTACCATATTTGAGGATTTTAAATTCAAATCATAGAGCGAGGTTTCGTATTATTTAGATCAAAGAAAAAGACATATGACAATGTTGTTTTAAATACAAATGATAAAAATTAATGTGTTTTCATTAGGATTAACTAAAATGTTCCTGATTTTCCGTTTATATTACCGATGGAAGATGTACACGTAAAACAGCTCTAATCCGGCTGAAACATCGATATATGCAATAAAAACAGAACTTCTCCCCTTTCCAATATCTTACTCAGTATTTTAACGAGAAACAAATAGTTGATTGAAAATGAAGTGTTTAAGGTTAATTTCTAATCAATTATGTGTTTGAATCATTTTGATCGTATATTTAATGAATTAATTGCAATAAACTGAAAATTCACAAAAATGTGGAAAAACAGCAAAATATTGCCTAATTCGTTAATATTTTGTTTTTTATCACATAAAGGAAAAGGGAATGATAAACGTCAAAATATTGCTAAATTCGATGATTTTTAGTACAAAACAAAATGCAAGAAAACTTGCTTATAAATGAAAAATTTGCAAAATTCTGAAATTTGAAGGCCAAATCACATTTCGTGAGAAAACATGAAGTAGTATCGAAATATTGGTAAAAACGAATATATATACGTAAAATCACACTACATGAATAACGTGAAAAAGTCACTATATTACCATATTTGAGGATTTTAACTTCAAATCATAGAGCGAGGTTTCGTATTATTTAGATCCAAGAAAAGACATTTGAAAATGTTGTTTCAAATATAAATGATAAAAATTAATGTGTTTTCATTAGAATTAACCAAAATGTTCCTGATTTTCCGTTTATATTACCGATGGAAGATTTACACGTAAAACCGCTCTAATCCGGCTGAAATGTCGATATATGCAATAAAATTAGAACTTCTCCCCTTTCCAATATCTTACTCAGTATTTTAACGAGAAACAAATAGTTGATTGAAAATGAAGTGTTTAAGGTTAATTTCTAATCAATTATATGTTTGCATCATTTTTATCGTATATTTAATGAATTAATAGCAATAAACTGAAAATTCACAAAAACGTGGAAAAAGAGCAAAATATTGCCTAATTCGATGATAATTTGTTTATATCACATAAAAGAAAAGGGGATGATAAACGTCAAAATATTGCTGAATTCGATGATTTTTAGTACGAAACAAAATGCAAGAAAACTTGCTTAAGATGCAATATTATGCGAAAATCTGAGATTTGAAGGCAAAAGCACATATCGTGATACTACATGAAATAGTGTCGAAATATTGGTAAAAATGAATATATTTACGTAATATCAAAGTACATGAAAAAGGTGAAAAAGTCCTTATTATGCCAAATTTGAAGATTTTAACTTCGAATCATAAAGCGACGGTTGGAATTTTTAGACCCTAGAAAAGACGTATAAAGATGTTGCTTCCAATACAAATGATAAAAGCAATGTGTTTTCAATTAACTTAACTAAAATGTTCCTGATTTTCGGTTTATATTACCGATGGAAGATGTACACGTAAAACCGTTCTAATCCGGCTGAAACGTCGATATATGCAATAACAACAGAACTTCTCCCCTTTTAAATATCTTACTCAGTATTTTAACGAGAAACAAATAGATGATTGAAAATGAAGTATTCAAGGTTACTTTCTGATCAATTATGTGTTTGCATAATTTTCCTCGAATATTTATTGAAATAATAACAATAAACTGATAATTTACGAAAACGTGGAAACATAGCAAAATATTACCTAATTCGATGATATTTTGTTTAAATCACATGAACGAAAAGGGGATGATAAAGGTCAAAATATTGCTAAATTCGATGATTTTTAGTACAAGACAAAATGCAAGGAAACGCTTAAAAATGCAAAATTTGCGAAATTTTGAGATATGAAAGCCAAATCACATATCGTGAGAAAACATGAAGTAGTATCGAAATATTGGTAAAAACGAATATATTTACGTAAAATCACACTACATGAATAACGTGAAAAAAGTCACTATATTACCATAATTGAGGATTTTAACTTCAAATCATAGAGCGAGGTTTCGTGTTATATAGATCCAAGAAAAGACATGACAATGTTGTTTCAAATACAAATGATAAAAATCAATGATTTTTCATTAGAATGAAGTTTGAATTTAAATGAATATAATCAAAGTGTTATCATTAGAATTAACTAAAATGTTCCTGATTTTCCGTTTATATTACCGACGGAATATGTACCCGTAAATCCGCTCTAATCCGGCTAAAACGTCGATATATGCAATAAAAACAGAACTTCTCCCCTTTCCAATATCTTACTCAGTATTTTAACGAGAAACAAATAGTTGATTGTAAATGAAGTGTTTAAGGTTAATTTCTAATCAATTATGTGTTTGAATCATTTTTATCGTATATTTAATGAATTAATTGCAATAAACTGAAAATTCACAAAAATGTGGAAAAACAGCAAAATATTGCCTAATTCGTTAATATTTTGTTTTTTATCACATAAAGGAAAAGGGAATGATAAACGTCAAAATATTGCTAAATTCGATGATTTTAGTACAAAACAAAATGCAAGAAAACTTGCTTATAAATGAAAAATTTGCGAAATTCTGAAATTTGAAGGCCAAATCACATTTTGTGAGAAAACATGAAGTAGTATCGAAATATTGGTAAAAACGAATATATATACGTAAAATCACACTACATGAATAACGTGAAAAAGTCACTATATTACCATATTTGAGGATTTTAACTTCAAATCATAGAGCGAGGTTTCGTATTATTTAGATCCAAGAAAAGACATTTGAAAATGTTGTTTCAAATATAAATGATAAAAATTAATGTGTTTTCATTAGAATTAACTAAAATGTTCCTGATTTTCCGTTTATATTACCGATGGAAGATTTACACGTAAAACCGCTCTAATCCGGCTGAAATGTCGATATATGCAATAAAAACAGAACTTCTCCCCTTTCCAATATCTTACTCAGTATTTTAACGAGAAACAAATAGTTGATTGAAAATGAAGTGTTTAAGGTTAATTTCTAATCAATTATATGTTTGCATCATTTTTATCGTATATTTAATGAATTAATAGCAATAAACTGAAAATTCACAAAAACGTGGAAAAAGAGCAAAATATTGCCTAATTCGATGATAATTTGTTTATATCACATAAAGGAAAAGGGAAAGGAAAAGTTTATATCACATAAACGTCAAAATATTGCTGAATTCGATGATTTTTAGTACGAAACAAAATGCAAGAAAACTTGCTTAAGATGCAATATTATGCGAAAATCTGAGATTTGAAGGCCAAATCACATATCCTGATACTACATGAAATAGTATCGAAATATTGGTAAAAATGAATATATTTACGTAATATCAAACTACATGAAAAACGTGAAAAAGTCCTTATTATGCCAAATTTGAGGATTTTAACTTCGAATCATAAAGCGACGTTTCGTATTTTTTAGAACCTAGAAAAGACGAATAAAGATGTTGCTTCCAATACAAATGATAAAAATCAATGTGTTTTCAGTAAACTTAACTATAGTGTTCCTGATTTTCGGTTTATATTACCGATGGAAGATGTACACGTAAAACCGTTCTAATCCGGCTGAAACGTCGATATATGCAATAAAAACAGAACTTCTCCCCTTTCCAATATCTTACTCAGTATTTTAACGAGAAACAAATAGTTGATTGAAAATGAAGTGTTTAAGGTTAATTGCTAATCAATTATGTGTTTGAATCATTTTTATCGTATATTTAATGAATTAATTGCAATAAACTGAAAATTCACAAAAATGTGGAAAAACAGCAAAATTTTGCCTAATTCGTTAATATTTTGTTTTTTATCACATAAAGGAAAAGGGAATGATAAACGTCAAAATATTGTTAAATTCGATGATTTTTAGTACAAAACAAAATGCAAGAAAACTTGCTTATAAATGCAAAATTTGCGAAATTCTGAAATTTGAAGGCCAAATCACATATCGTGAGAAAACATAAAGTAGGATCGAAATATTGGTAAAAACGAATATATTTACGTAAAATCACACTACTTGAATAACGTGAAAAAAGTCACTATATTACCATATTTGGGGATTTTAAATTCAAATCATAGAGCGAGGTTTCGTATTATTTAGATCAAAGAAAAAGACATATGACAATGTTGTTTTAAATACAAATGATAAAAATCAATGTGTTTTCATTAGCATTAACTAAAATGTTCCTGATTTTCCGTTTATATTACCGATGGAAGATGTACACGTAAAACAGCTCTAATCCGGCTGAAACATCGATATATGCAATAAAAACAGAATTTCTCCCCTTTCCAATATCTTACTCAGTATTTTAACGAGAAACAAATAGTTGATTGAAAATGAAGTGTTTAAGGTTAATTTCTAATCAATTATGTGTTTGAATCATTTTTATCGTATATTTAATGAATTAATGGCAATAAACTGAAAATTCACAAAAATGTGGAAAAACAGCAAAATATTGCCTAATTCGTTAATATTTTGTTTTTTATCACATAAAGGAAAAGGGAATGATAAACGTCAAAATATTGCTAAATTCGATGATTTTTAGTAGAAAACAAAATGCAAGAAAACTTGCTTAAATATGCAAAATTTGCGAAATTCTGAAATTTGAAGGCCAAATCACATATCGTGAGAAAACATGAAGTAGTATCGAAATATTGGAAAAAACGAATATATATATACGTAAAATCACACTACACGAATAACGTGAAAAAGTCACTATATTACCATATATGAGGATTTTAACTTCAAATCATAGAGCGAGGTTTCGTATTATTTAGATCCAAGAAAAGACATTTGAAAATGTTTTTTCAAATATAAATGATAAAAATTAATGTGTTTTCATTTGAATTAACTAAAATGTTCCTGATTTTCCGTTTATATTACCGATGGAAGATTTACACGTAAAACCGCTCTAATCCGGCTGAAATGTCGATATATGCAATAAAAACAGAACTTCTCCCCTTTCCAATATCTTACTCAGTATTTTAACGAGAAACAAATAGTTGATTGAAAATGAAGTGTTTAAGGTTAATTTCTAATCAATTATATGTTTGCATCATTTTTATCGTATATTTAATGAATTAATAGCAATAAACTGAAAATTCACAAAAACGTGGAAAAAGAGCAAAATATTGCCTAATTCGATGATAATTTGTTTATATCACATAAGAGAAAAGGGGATGATAAACGTCAAAATATTGCTGAATTCGATGATTTTTAGTACGAAACAAAATGCAAGAAAACTTGCTTAAGATGCAATATTATGCGAAAATCTGAGATTTGAAGGCAAAAGCACATATCGTGATACTACATGAAATAGTGTCGAAATATTGGTAAAAATGAATATATTTACGTAATATCAAAGTACATGAAAAACGTGAAAAAGTCCTTATTATGCCAAATTTGAGGATTTTAACTTCGAATCATAAAGCGACGTTTCGTATTTTTTAGACCCTAGAAAAGACGTATAAAGATGTTGCTTCCAATACAAATGATAAAAGCAATGTGTTTTCAATTAACTTAACTAAAATGTTCCTGATTTTCGGTTTATATTACCGATGGAAGATGTACACGTAAAACCGTTCTAATCCGGCTGAAACGTCGATATATGCAATAACAACAGAACTTCTCCCCTTTTAAATATCTTACTCAGTATTTTAACGAGAAACAAATAGATGATTGAAAATGAAGTATTCAAGGTTACTTTCTGATCAATTATGTGTTTGCATAATTTTCCTCGAATATTTATTGAAATAATAACAATAAACTGATAATTTACGAAAACGTGGAAACATAGCAAAATATTACCTAATTCGATGATATTTTGTTTAAATCACATGAACGAAAAGGGGATGATAAAGGTCAAAATATTGCTAAATTCGATGATTTTTAGTACAAGACAAAATGCAAGGAAACGCTTAAAAATGCAAAATTTGCGAAATTTTGAGATATGAAAGCCAAATCACATATCGTGAGAAAACATGAAGTAGTATCGAAATATTGGTAAAAACGAATATATTTACGTAAAATCACACTACATGAATAACGTGAAAAAAGTCACTATATTACCATAATTGAGGATTTTAACTTCAAATCATAGAGCGAGGTTTCGTGTTATATAGATCCAAGAAAAGACATGACAATGTTGTTTCAAATACAAATGATAAAAATCAATGATTTTTCATTAGAATGAAGTTTGAATTTAAATGAATATAATCAAAGTGTTATCATTAGAATTAACTAAAATGTTCCTGATTTTCCGTTTATATTACCGACGGAATATGTACCCGTAAATCCGCTCTAATCCGGCTAAAACGTCGATATATGCAATAAAAACAGAACTTCTCCCCTTTCCAATATCTTACTCAGTATTTTAACGAGAAACAAATAGTTGATTGTAAATGAAGTGTTTAAGGTTAATTTCTAATCAATTATGTGTTTGAATCATTTTTATCGTATATTTAATGAATTAATTGCAATAAACTGAAAATTCACAAAAATGTGGAAAAACAGCAAAATATTGCCTAATTCGTTAATATTTTGTTTTTTATCACATAAAGGAAAAGGGAATGATAAACGTCAAAATATTGCTAAATTCGATGATTTTTAGTACAAAACAAAATGCAAGAAAACTTGCTTATAAATGAAAAATTTGCGAAATTCTGAAATTTGAAGGCCAAATCACATTTTGTGAGAAAACATGAAGTAGTATCGAAATATTGGTAAAAACGAATATATATACGTAAAATCACACTACATGAATAACGTGAAAAAGTCACTATATTACCATATTTGAGGATTTTAACTTCAAATCATAGAGCGAGGTTTCGTATTATTTAGATCCAAGAAAAGACATTTGAAAATGTTGTTTCAAATATAAATGATAAAAATTAATGTGTTTTCATTAGAATTAACTAAAATGTTCCTGATTTTCCGTTTATATTACCGATGGAAGATTTACACGTAAAACCGCTCTAATCCGGCTGAAATGTCGATATATGCAATAAAAACAGAACTTCTCCCCTTTCCAATATCTTACTCAGTATTTTAACGAGAAACAAATAGTTGATTGAAAATGAAGTGTTTAAGGTTAATTTCTAATCAATTATATGTTTGCATCATTTTTATCGTATATTTAATGAATTAATAGCAATAAACTGAAAATTCACAAAAACATGGAAAAAGAGCAAAATATTGCCTAATTCGATGATAATTTGTTTATATCACTTAAAGGAAAAGGGAAAGGAAAAGTTTATATCACATAAACGTCAAAATATTGCTGAATTCGATGATTTTTAGTACGAAACAAAATGCAAGAAAACTTGCTTAAGATGCAATATTATGCGAAAATCTGAGATTTGAAGGCCAAATCACATATCGTGATACTACATGAAATAGTATCGAAATATTGGTAAAAATGAATATATTTACGTAATATCAAACTACATGAAAAACGTGAAAAAGTCCTTATTATGCCAAATTTGAGGATTTTAACTTCGAATCATAAAGCGACGTTTCGTATTTTTTAGGCCCTAGAAAAGACGTATAAAGATGTTGCTTCCAATACAAATGATAAAAATCAATGTGTTTTCAGTAAACTAAACTATAGTGTTCCTGATTTTCGGTTTATATTACCGATGGAAGATGTACACGTAAAACAGCTCTAATCCGGCTGAAACGTCGATATATGCAATAAAAACAGAACTTCTCCCCTTTTAAATATCTTACTCAGTATTTTAACGAGAAACAAATAGATGATTGGAAATTAAGTATTTAAGCATATTTTCTGATCAATTATGTGTTTGCATAATTGTTCTCGTTTATTTAATGATATAATAACAATAAACTGATAATTCACAAAAACGTGGAAAAACGGCAAAATATTGCCTACTTCGATGATATTTTGTTTAAATCACATAAAGGAAAATGGGATGATAAAGGTCAAAATATTGCTAAATTCGATGATTTTTAGTACAAAACAAAATGCAAGGAAACGCTTAAAAATGCAAATTTTGCGAAATTCTGAGATTTGAAGGCCAAATCACATATCGTGAGAAAACATAAAGTAGTATCGAAATATTGGTAAAAACGAATATATATACGTAAAATCACACTACTTGAATAACGTGAAAAAAGTCACTATATTACCATATTTGAGGATTTTAAATTCAAATCATAGAGCGAGGTTTCGTATTATTTAGATCAAAGAAAAAGACATATGACAATGTTGTTTTAAATACAAATGATAAAAATCAATGTGTTTTCATTAGAATTAACTAAAATGTTCCTGATTTTCCGTTTATATTACCGATGGAAGATGTACACGTAAAACAGCTCTAATCCGGCTGAAACATCGATATATGCAATAAAAACAGAACTTCTCCCCTTTCCAATATCTTACTCAGTATTTTAACGAGAAACAAATAGTTGATTGAAAATGAAGTGTTTAAGGTTAATTTCTAATCAATTATGTGTTTGAATCATTTTTATCGTATATTTAATGAATTAATTGCAATAAACTGAAAATTCACAAAAATGTGGAAAAACAGCAAAATATTGCCTAATTCGTTAATATTTTGTTTTTTATCACATAAAGGAAAAGGGAATGATAAACGTCAAAATATTGTTAAATTCGATGATTTTTAGTACAAAACAAAATGCAAGAAAACTTGCTTATAAATGCAAAATTTGCGAAATTCTGAAATTTGAAGCCCAAATCACATTTCGTGAGAAAACATGAAGTAGTATCGAAATATTGGTAAAAACGAATATATATACGTAAAATCACACTACATGAATAACGTGAAAAAGTCACTATATTACCATATTTGAGGATTTTAACTTTAAATCATAGAGCGAGGTTTCGTATTATTTAGATCCAAGAAAGGACATTTGAAAATGTTGTTTCAAATATAAATGATAAAAATTAATGTGTTTTCATTAGAATTAACTAAAATATTCCTGATTTTCCGTTTATATTACCGATGGAAGATTTACACGTAAAACCGCTCTAATCCGGCTGAAATGTCGATATATGCAATAAAAACAGAACTTCTCCCCTTTCCAATATCTTACTCAGTATTTTAACGAGAAACAAATAATTGATTGAAAATGAAGTGTTTAAGGTTAATTTCTAATCAATTATATGTTTGCATCATTTTTGTCGTATATTTAATGAATTAATAGCAATAAACTGAAAATTCACAAAAACGTGGAAAAAGAGCAAAATATTGCCTAATTCGATGATAATTTGTTTATATCACATAAAGGAAAAGGGAAAGGAAAAGTTTATATCACATAAACGTCAAAATATTGCTGAATTCGATGATATTTAGTACGAAACAAAATGCAAGAAAACTTGCTTAAGATGCAATATTATGCGAAAATCTGAGATTTGAAGGCCAAATCACATATCGTGATACTACATGAAATAGTATCGAAATATTGGTAAAAATGAATATATTTACGTAATATCAAACTACATGAAAAACGTGAAAAAGTCCTTATTATGCCAAATTTGAGGATTTTAACTTCGAATCATAAAGCGACGTTTCGTATTTTTTAGACCCTAGAAAAGACGTATAAAGATGTTGCTTCCAATACAAATGATAAAAATCAATGTGTTTTCAGTAAACTTAACTATAGTGTTCCTGATTTTCGGTTTATATTACCGATGGAAGATGTACACGTAAAACCGTTCTAATCCGGCTGAAACGTCGATATATGCAATAAAAACAGAACTTCTCCCCTTTTAAATATCTTACTCAGTATTTTAACGAGAAACAAATAGATGATTGGAAATTAAGTATTTAAGCATATTTTCTGATCAATTATGTGTTTGCATAATTTTTCTCGTTTATTTAATGAAATAATAACAATAAACTGATAATTCACAAAAACGTGGAAAAACGGCAAAATATTGCCTACTTCGATGATATTTTGTTTAAATCACATAAAGGAAAATGGGATGATAAAGGTCAAAATATTGCTAAATTCGATGATTTTTAGTACAAAACAAAATGCAAGGAAACGCTTAAAAATGCAAAATTTGCGAAATTCTGAGATTTGAAGGCCAAATCACATATCGTGAGAAAACATAAAGTAGGATCGAAATATTGGTAAAAACGAATATATATACGTAAAATCACACTACTTGAATAACATGAAAAAAGTCACTATATTACCATATTTGAGGATTTTAAATTCAAATCATAGAGCGAGGTTTCGTATTATTTAGATCAAAGAAAAAGACATATGACAATGTTGTTTTAAATACAAATGATAAAAATCAATGTGTTTTCATTAGCATTAACTAAAATGTTCCTGATTTTCAGTTTATATTACCGATGGAAGATGTACACGTAAAACAGCACTAATCCGGCTGAAACATCGATATATGCAATAAAAACAGAATTTCTCCCCTTTCCAATATCTTACTCAGTATTTTAACGAGAAACAAATAGTTGATTGAAAATGAAGTGTTTAAGGTTAATTTCTAATCAATTATGTGTTTGAATCATTTTTATCGTATATTTAATGAATTAATGGCAATAAACTGAAAATTCACAAAAATGTGGAAAAACAGCAAAATATTGCCTAATTCGTTAATATTTTGTTTTTTATCACATAAAGGAAAAGGGAATGATAAACGTCAAAATATTGCTAAATTCGATGATTTTTAGTACAAAACAAAATGCAAGAAAACTTGCTTAAAAATGCAAAATTTGCGAAATTCTGAAATTTGAAGGCCAAATCACATATCGTGAGAAAACATGAAGTAGTATCGAAATATTGGTAAAAACGAATATATATACGTAAAATCACACTACATGAATAACGTGAAAAAGTCACTTTATTACCATATATGAGGATTTTAACTTCAAATCATAGAGCGAGGTTTCGTATTATTTAGATCCAAGAAAAGACATTTGAAAATGTTGTTTCAAATATAAATGATAAAAATTAATGTGTTTTCATTAGAATTAACTAAAATGTTCCTGATTTTCCGTTTATATTACCGATGGAAGATTTACACGTAAAACCGCTCTAATCCGGCTGAAATGTCGATATATGCAATAAAAACAGAACTTCTCCCCTTTCCAATATCTTACTCAGTATTTTAACGAGAAACAAATAGTTGATTGAAAATGAAGTGTTTAAGGTTAATTTCTAATCAATTATATGTTTGCATCATTTTTATCGTATATTTAATGAATTAATAGCAATAAACTGAAAATTCACAAAAACGTGGAAAAAGAGCAAAATATTGCCTAATTCGATGATAATTTGTTTATATCACATAAAAGAAAAGGGGATGATAAACGTCAAAATATTGCTGAATTCGATGATTTTTAGTACGAAACAAAATGCAAGAAAACTTGCTTAAGATGCAATATTATGCAAAAATCTGAGATTTGAAGGCAAAAGCACATATCGTGATACTACATGAAATAGTGTCGAAATATTGGTAAAAATGAATATATTTACGTAATATCAAAGTACATGAAAAACGTGAAAAAGTCCTTATTATGCCAAATTTGAGGATTTTAACTTCGAATCATAAAGCGACGTTTCGTATTTTTTAGACCCTAGAAAAGACGTATAAAGATGTTGCTTCCAATACAAATGATAAAAATCAATGTGTTTTCAATTAACTTAACTAAAATGTTCCTGATTTTCGGTTTATATTACCGATGGAAGATGTACACGTAAAACCGTTCTAATCCGGCTGAAACGTCGATATATGCAATAACAACAGAACTTCTCCCCTTTTAAATATCTTACTCAGTATTTTAACGAGAAACAAATAGATGATTGAAAATGAAGTATTCAAGGTTATTTTCTGATCAATTATGTGTTTGCATAATTTTTCTCGAATATTTATTGAAATAATAACAATAAACTGATAATTTACAAAAACGTGGAAACATAGCAAAATATTACCTAATTCGATGATATTTTGTTTAAATCACATGAACGAAAAGGGGATGATAAAGGTCAAAATATTGCTAAATTCGATGATTTTTAGTACAAGACAAAATGCAAGGAAACGCTTAAAAATGCAAAATTTGCGAAATTTTGAGATATGAAAGCCAAATCACATATCGTGAGAAAACATGAAGTAGTATCGAAATATTGGTAAAAACGAATATATTTACGTAAAATCACACTACATGAATAACGTGAAAAAAGTCACTATATTACCATAATTGAGGATTTTAACTTCAAATCATAGAGCGAGGTTTCGTGTTATATAGATCCAAGAAAAGACATGACAATGTTGTTTCAAATACAAATGATAAAAATCAATGATTTTTCATTAGAATGAAGTTTGAATTTAAATGAATATAATCAAAGTGTTTTCATTAGAATTACCTAAAATGTTCCTGATTTTCCGTTTATATTACCGACGGAATATGTACCCGTAAATCCGCTCTAATCCGGCTAAAACGTCGATATATGGAATAAAAACAGAACTTCTCCCCTTTCCAATATCTTACTCAGTATTTTAACGAGAAACAAATAGTTGATTGTAAATGAAGTGTTTAAGGTTAATTTCTAATCAATTATATGTTTGCATCATTTTTATCGTATATTTAATGAATTAATAGCAATAAACTGAAAATTCACAAAAACGTGGAAAAAGATATTGCCTAATTCGATGATAATTTGCTTATATGAAATAAAGGAAAAGGGGATGATAAACGCCAAAACATTGCTGAATTCGATGATTTTTAGTACGAAACAAAATGCAAGAAAACTTGCTTAAGATGCAATATTATGCGAAAATCTGAGATTTGAAGGCTAAATCACATATCGTGATACTACATGAAATGGTATCGAAATATTGGTAAAAATGAATACATTTAAAAAATATAAAACTACACGAAAAACGTGAGAAAGTCATTATTATGCCAAATTTGAGGATTTTAACTTCGAATCATAAAGCGACGTTTCGTATTTTTTAGACCCTAGAAAAGACGTATAAAGATGTTGCTTCCAATACAAATGATAAAAATCAATGTGTTTTCATTAAACTTAACTAAAATGTTCCTGATTTTCGGTTTATATTACCGATGGAAGATGTACACGTAAAACCGTTCTAATCCGGCTGAAACGTCGATATATGCAATAACAACAGAATTTCTCCCCTTTTAAATACCTTACTCAGTATTTTAACGAGAAACAAATAGTTGATTGAAAATGAAGTGTTTAAGGTTAATTTCTAATCAATTATATGTTTGCATCATTTTTATCGTATATTTAATGAATTAATAGCAATAAACTGAAAATTCACAAAAACGAGGAAAAAGAGCAAAATATTGCCTAATTTGATGATAATTTGTTTATATCACATAAAGGAAAACGGGATGATAAACGTCAAAATATTGCTGAATTCGATGATTTTTAGTACGAAACAAAATGCAAGAAAACTTGCTTAAGATGCAATATTATGCGAAAATCTGAGATTTTAAGGCCAAATCACATATCGTGATACTACATGAAATAGTGTCGAAATATTGGTAAAAATGAATATATTTACGTAATATCAAACTACATGAAAAACGTGAAAAAGTCCTTATTATGCCAAATAAAGGATTTTAACTTCGCATCATAAAGCGACGTTTCGTATTTTTTAGACCCTAGAAAAGACGTATAAAGATGTTGCTTCCAATAAAAATGATAAAAATCAATGTGTTTTCAATAAACATAACTAAAGTGTTCCTGATTTTCGGTTTATATTACCGATGGAAGATGTACACGTAAAACCGTTCTAATCCGGCTGAAACGTCGATATATGCAATAACAACAGAATTTCTCCCCTTTTAAATACCTTACTCAGTATTTTAACGAGAAACAAATAGATGATTGAAAATGAAGTATTTAAGGTTATTTTCTGATCAATTATGTGTTTGCATAATTTTTCTCGAATATTTATTGAAATAATAACAATAAACTGATTATTTACAAAAACGTTGATAAATAGCAAAATATTACCTAATTCGATGATATTTTGTTTAAATCACATAAAGGAAAAGGGGATGATAAAGGTCAAAATATTGCTAAATTCGATGATTTTTAGTACAAAACAAAATGCAAGAAAACTTGCTTAAAAAGGCAAAATTTGCGAAATTCTGAGATATGAAGGCGAAATCACATATCGTGAGAAAACATGAAGTAGTATCGAAATATTTTTAAAAACCAATATATTTACGTAAAATCACACTACATGAATAACGTGAAAAAAGTCACTATATTACCATAATTGAGGATTTTAACTTCAAATCATAGAGCGAGGTTTCGTATTATATAGATCCAAGAAAAGACATGACAATGTTGTTTCAAATACAAATGATATAAATCAATGTTTTTTCATTAGAATGAAGTTTGAATTTAAATGATTATAATCAAAGTGCTTTCATTAGAATTAACTAAAATGTTCCTGATTTTCCGTTTATATTACCGACGGAAGATGTACCCGTAAATCCGCTCTAATCCGGTTGAAACGTCGATATATGCAATAAAAACAGAACTTCTCCCCTTTCCAATATCTTACTCAGTATTTTAACGAGAAACAAATAGTTGATTGAAAATGAAGTTTTTAAGGTTAATTTCTAATCAATTATATGTTTGCATCATTTTTATCGTATATTTAATGAATTAATAGCAATAAACTGAAAGTTCACAAAAACGTGGAAAAAGAGCAAAATATTGCCTAATTTGATGATAATTTGTTTATATCACATAAAGGAAAAGGGGATGATAAACGTCAAAATATTGCTGAATTCGATGATTTTTAGTACGAAACAAAATGCAAGAAAACTTGCTTAAGATGCAATATTATGCAAAAATCTGAGATTTTAAGGCCAAATCACATATCGTGATACTACATGAAATAGTGTCGAAATATTGGTAAAAATGAATATATTTACGTAATATCAAACTACATGAAAAACGTGAAAAAGTCCTTATTATGCCAAATTTGAGGATTTTAACTTCGAATCATAAAGCGACGTTTCGTATTTTTTAGACCCTAGAAAAGACGTATAAAGATGTTGCTTCCAATACAAATGATAAAAATCAATGTGTTTTCAATAAACTTAACTAAAGTGTTCCTGATTTTCGGTTTATATTACCGATGGAAGATGTACACGTAAAACCGTTCTAATCCGGCTGAAACGTCGATATATGCAATAAAATCAGAACTTCTCCCCTTTTAAATATCTTACTCAGTATTTTAACGACAAACAAATAGATGATTGGAAATGAAATATTTAAGCATATTTTCTGATCAATTATGTGTTTGCATACTTTTTCTCGTTTATTTAATGAAATAATAACAATAAACTGATAATTCACAAAAACGTGGAAAAACGGCAAAATATTGCCTACTTCGATGATATTTTGTTTAAATCACATAAAGGAAAAGGGGATGATAAAGGTCAAAATATTGCTAAATTCAATGATTTTTAGTACAAAACCAAAATGCAAGAAAACGCTTGAAAATGCAAAATTTGCGAAATTCATAGGTTTGAAGGCCAAATCACATATCGTGAGAAAACATAAAGTAGTATCGAAATATTGATAAAACCAATATATATACGTAAAATCACACTACATGAATAACGTGAAAAAGTCACTATATTACCATATTTGAGGATTTTAACTTCAAATCAAAGAGCGAGGTTTCGTATTATTTAGATCCAAGAAAAGACATTTGAAAATGTTGTTTCAAATATAAATGATAAAAATTAATGTGTTTTCATTAGAATTAACTAAAATGTTCCTGATTTTCCGTTTATATTACCGATGGAAGATGTACACGTAAAACCGCTTTAATCCGGCTGAAACTTCGATATTAACAATAAAAACAGAATTTCTCCCCTTTTAAATACCTTACTCAGTATTTTAACGAGAAACAAATAGTTGATTGAAAATGAAGTGTTTAAGGTTAATTTCTAATCAATTATATGTTTGCATCATTTTTATCGTATATTTAATGAATTAATAGCAATAAACTGAAAATTCACAAAAACGAGGAAAAAGAGCAAAATATTGCCTAATTTGATGATAATTTGTTTATATCACATAAAGGAAAACGGGATGATAAACGTCAAAATATTGCTGAATTCGATGATTTTTAGTACGAAACAAAATGCAAGAAAACTTGCTTAAGATGCAATATTATGCGAAAATCTGAGATTTTAAGGCCAAATCACATATCGTGATACTACATGAAATAGTGTCGAAATATTGGTAAAAATGAATATATTTACGTAATATCAAACTACATGAAAAACGTGAAAAAGTCCTTATTATGCCAAATAAAGGATTTTAACTTCGAATCATAAAGCGACGTTTCGTATTTTTTAGACCCTAGAAAAGACGTATAAAGATGTTGCTTCCAATAAAAATGATAAAAATCAATGTGTTTTCAATAAACTTAACTAAAGTGTTCCTGATTTTCGGTTTATATTACCGATGGAAGATGTACACGTAAAACCGTTCTAATCCGGCTGAAACGTCGATATATGCAATAACAACAGAATTTCTCCCCTTTTAAATACCTTACTCAGTATTTTAACGAGAAACAAATAGATGATTGAAAATGAAGTATTTAAGGTTATTTTCTGATCAATTATGTGTTTGCATAATTTTTCTCGAATATTTATTGAAATAATAACAATAAACTGATTATTTACAAAAACGTGGATAAATAGCAAAATATTACCTAATTCGATGATATTTTGTTTAAATCACATAAAGGAAAAGGGGATGATAAAGGTCAAAATATTGCTAAATTCGATGATTTTTAGTACAAAACAAAATGCAAGAAAACTTGCTTAAAAAGGCAAAATTTGCGAAATTCTGAGATATGAAGGCGAAATCACATATCGTGAGAAAACATGAAGTAGTATCGAAATATTTTTAAAAACCAATATATTTACGTAAAATCACACTACATGAATAACGTGAAAAAAGTCACTATATTACCATAATTGAGGATTTTAACTTCAAATCATAGAGCGAGGTTTCGTATTATATAGATCCAAGAAAAGACATGACAATGTTGTTTCAAATACAAATGATATAAATCAATGTTTTTTCATTAGAATGAAGTTTGAATTTAAATGATTATAATCAAAGTGCTTTCATTAGAATTAACTAAAATGTTCCTGATTTTCCGTTTATATTACCGACGGAAGATGTACCCGTAAATCCGCTCTAATCCGGTTGAAACGTCGATATATGCAATAAAAACAGAACTTCTCCCCTTTCCAATATCTTACTCAGTATTTTAACGAGAAACAAATAGTTGATTGAAAATGAAGTTTTTAAGGTTAATTTCTAATCAATTATATGTTTGCATCATTTTTATCGTATATTTAATGAATTAATAGCAATAAACTGAAAGTTCACAAAAACGTGGAAAAAGAGCAAAATATTGCCTAATTTGATGATA
Source organism: Procambarus clarkii (assembly GCF_040958095.1). NCBI lineage: Eukaryota > Metazoa > Arthropoda > Malacostraca > Decapoda > Cambaridae > Procambarus > Procambarus clarkii. The sequence goes on along the minus strand of NC_091162.1, from coordinate 42,073,966 downwards.
ATTTGTTTATATCACATAAAGGAAAAGGGGATGATAAACGTCAAAATATTGCTGAATTCGATGATTTTTAGTACGAAACAAAATGCAAGAAAACTTGCTTAAGATGCAATATTATGCAAAAATCTGAGATTTTAAGGCCAAATCACATATCGTGATACTACATGAAATAGTGTCGAAATATTGGTAAAAATGAATATATTTACGTAATATCAAACTACATGAAAAACGTGAAAAAGTCCTTATTATGCCAAATTTGAGGATTTTAACTTCGAATCATAAAGCGACGTTTCGTATTTTTTAGACCCTAGAAAAGACGTATAAAGATGTTGCTTCCAATACAAATGATAAAAATCAATGTGTTTTCAATAAACTTAACTAAAGTGTTCCTGATTTTCGGTTTATATTACCGATGGAAGATGTACACGTAAAACCGTTCTAATCCGGCTGAAACGTCGATATATGCAATAAAATCAGAACTTCTCCCCTTTTAAATATCTTACTCAGTATTTTAACGACAAACAAATAGATGATTGGAAATGAAATATTTAAGCATATTTTCTGATCAATTATGTGTTTGCATACTTTTTCTCGTTTATTTAATGAAATAATAACAATAAACTGATAATTCACAAAAACGTGGAAAAACGGCAAAATATTGCCTACTTCGATGATATTTTGTTTAAATCACATAAAGGAAAAGGGGATGATAAAGGTCAAAATATTGCTAAATTCAATGATTTTTAGTACAAAACCAAAATGCAAGAAAACGCTTGAAAATGCAAAATTTGCGAAATTCATAGGTTTGAAGGCCAAATCACATATCGTGAGAAAACATAAAGTAGTATCGAAATATTGATAAAACCAATATATATACGTAAAATCACACTACATGAATAACGTGAAAAAGTCACTATATTACCATATTTGAGGATTTTAACTTCAAATCAAAGAGCGAGGTTTCGTATTATTTAGATCCAAGAAAAGACATTTGAAAATGTTGTTTCAAATATAAATGATAAAAATTAATGTGTTTTCATTAGAATTAACTAAAATGTTCCTGATTTTCCGTTTATATTACCGATGGAAGATGTACACGTAAAACCGCTTTAATCCGGCTGAAACTTCGATATTTGCAATAAAAACAGAACTTCTCCCCTTTCCATTATCTTACTCAGTATTATAACGAGAAACAAATAGTTGATTGAAAATGAAGTGTTTAAGGTTAATTTCTAATCAATTATGTGTTTGCATCATTTTTATCGTATATTTAATGAATTAATAGCAATAAACTAAAAATTCACATAAACGTGGAAAACAGCAAAATATTGCCTAATTCGATGATATTTTGTTTACATCACAAAAAGGAAAAGGGGATGATAAACGTCAAAAATATTGCTGAATTCGATGATTTTTAGTACGAAACAAAATGCAAGAAAACTTGCTTAAAATGCAATATTATGCGAAAATCTGAGATTTGAAGGCTAAATCACATATCGTGATACTACATGAAATAGTATCGAAATATTGGTAAAAATGAATACATTTAAGTAATATAAAACTACATGAAAAACGTGAAAAAGTCATTATTATGCCAAATTTGAGGATTTTAACTTCGAATCATGAAGCGACGTTTCGTATTTTTTAGACCCCTAGAAAAGACGTACAAAGATGTTGCTTCCAATACAAATGATAAAAATCAATGTGTTTTCATTAAACTTAACTAAAATGTTCCTGATTTTCGGTTTATATTACCGATGGAAGATGTACACGTAAAACCGTTCTAATCCGGCTGAAACGTCGATATATGCAATAACAACAGAATTTCTCCCCTTTTAAATACCTTACTCAGTATTTTAACGAGAAACAAATAGATGATTGAAAATGAAGTATTCAAGGTTATTTTCTGATCAATTATGTGTTTGCATAATTTTTCTCGAATATTTATTGAAATAATCACAATAAACTGATAATTTACAAAAACGTGGAAACATAGCAAAATATTACCTAATTCGATGATATTTTGTTTAAATCACATGAACGAAAAGGGGATGATAAAGGTCAAAATATTGCTAAATTCGATGATTTTTAGTACAAAACGAAATGCAAGGAAACGCTTAAAAATGCAAAATTTGCGAAATTTTGAGATATAAAAGCCAAATCACATATCGTGAGAAAACATGAAGTAGTATCGAAATATTGGTAAAAACGAATATATTTACGTAAAATCACACTACATGAATAACGTGAAAAAAGTCACTATATTACCATAATTGAGGATTTTAACTTCAAATCATAGAGCGAGGTTTCGTATTATATAGATCCAAGAAAAAACATGACAATGTTGTTTCAAATACAAATGATAAAAATCAATGATTTTTCATTAGAATGAAGTTTGAATTTAAATGATTATAATCAAAGTGTTTTCATTAGAATTAACTAAAATGTTCCTGATTTTCCGTTTATATTACCGACGGAATATGTACCCGTAAATCCGCTCTAATCCGGCTGAAACGTCGATATATGCAATAAAAACAGAACTTCTCCCCTTTCCAATATCTTACTCAGTATTTTAACGAGAAACAAATAGTTGATTGTAAATGAAGTGTTTAAGGTTAATTTCTAATCAATTATATGTTTGCATCATTTTTATCGTATATTTAATGAATTAATAGCAATAAACTGAAAATTCACAAAAACGTGGAAAAAGAGCAAAATATTGCCTAATTCGATGATAATTTGTTTATATCAAATAAAGGAAAAGGGGATGATAAACGTCAAAACATTGCTGAATTCGATGATTTTTAGTACGAAACAAAATGCAAGAAAACTTGCTTAAGATGCAATATTATGCGAAAATCTGAGATTTGAAGGCTAAATCACATATCGTGATACTACATGAAATGGTATCGAAATATTGGTAAAAATGAATACATTTAAAAAATATAAAACTACACGAAAAACGTGAGAAAGTCATTATTATGCCAAATTTGAGGATTTTAACTTCGAATCATAAAGCGACGTTTCGTATTTTTTAGACCCTAGAAAAGACGTACAAAGATGTTGCTTCCAATACAAATGATAAAAATCAATGTGTTTTCATTAAACTTAACTAAAATGTTCCTGATTTTCGGTTTATATTACCGATGGAAGATGTACACGTAAAACCGTTCTAATCCGGCTGAAACGTCGATATATGCAATAACAACAGAACTTCTCCCCTTTTAAATATCTTACTCAGTATTTTAACGAGAAACAAATAGATGATTGAAAATGAAGTATTCAAGGTTATTTTCTGATCAATTATGTGTTTGCATAATTTTTCTCGAATATTTTTTGAAATAATAACAATCAACTGATAATTTACAAAAACGTGGAAACATAGCAAAATATTACCTAATTCGATGATATTTTGTTTAAATCACATGAACGAAAAGGGGATGATAAAGGTCAAAATATTGCTAAATTCGATGATTTTTAGTACAAAACAAAATGCAAGAAAACTTGCTTAAAAAGGCAAAATTTGCGAAATTCTGAGATATGAAGGCGAAATCACATATCGTGAGAAAACATGAAGTAGTATCGAAATATTTTTAAAAACCAATATATTTACGTAAAATCACACTACATGAATAACGTGAAAAAAGTCACTATATTACCATAATTGAGGATTTTAACTTCAAATCATAGAGCGAGGTTTCGTATTATATAGATCCAAGAAAAGACATGACAATGTTGTTTCAAATACAAATGATATAAATCAATGTTTTTTCATTAGAATGAAGTTTGAATTTAAATGATTATAATCAAAGTGCTTTCATTAGAATTAACTAAAATGTTCCTGATTTTCCGTTTATATTACCGACGGAAGATGTACCCGTAAATCCGCTCTAATCCGGTTGAAACGTCGATATATGCAATAAAAACAGAACTTCTCCCCTTTCCAATATCTTACTCAGTATTTTAAGGAGAAACAAATAGTTGATTGTAAATGAAGTGTTTAAGGTTAATTTCTAATCAATTATATGTTTGCATCATTTTTATCGTATATTTAATGAATTAATAGCAATAAACTGAAAATTCACAAAAACGTGGAAAAAGAGCAAAATATTGCCTAATTCGATGATAATTTGTTTATATCAAATAAAGGAAAAGGGGATGATAAACGTCAAAACATTGCTGAATTCGATGATTTTTAGTACGAAACAAAATGCAAGAACCCTTGCATAAGATGCAATATTATGCGAAAATCTGAGATTTGAAGGCTAAATCACATATCGTGATACTACATGAAATGGTATCGAAATATTGGTAAAAATGAATACATTTAAAAAATATAAAACTACATGAAAAACGTGAGAAAGTCATTATTATGCCAAATTTGAGGATTTTAACTTCGAATCATAAAGCGACGTTTCGTATTTTTAGACCCTAGAAAAGACGTATAAAGATGTTGCTTCCAATACAAATGATAAAAATCAATGTGTTTTCATTAAACTTAACTAAAATGTTCCTGATTTTCGGTTTATATTACCGATGGAAGATGTACACGTAAAACCGTTCTAATCCGGCTGAAACGTCGATATATGCAATAACAACAGAACTTCTCCCCTTTTAAATATCTTACTCAGTATTTTAACGAGAAACAAATAGATGATTGAAAATGAAGTATTCAAGGTTATTTTCTGATCAATTATGTGTTTGCATAATTTTTCTCGAATATTTATTGAAATAATAACAATAAACTGATAATTTACAAAAACGTGGAAACATAGCAAAATATTACCTAATTCGATGATATTTTGTTTAAATCACATGAACGAAAAGGGGATGATAAAGGTCAAAATATTGCTAAATTCGATGATTTTTAGTACAAAACAAAATGCAAGAAAACTTGCTTAAAAAGGCAAAATTTGCGAAATTCTGAGATATGAAGGCGAAATCACATATCGTGAGAAAACATGAAGTAGTATCGAAATATTGGTAAAAACCAATATATTTACGTAAAATCACACTACATGAATAACGTGAAAAAAGTCACTATATTACCATAATTGAGGATTTTAACTTCAAATCATAGAGCGAGGTTTCGTATTATATAGATCCAAGAAAAGACATGACAATGTTGTTTCAAATACAAATGATATAAATCAATGTTTTTTCATTAGAATGAAGTTTGAATTTAAATGATTATAATCAAAGTGCTTTCATTAGAATTAACTAAAATGTTCCTGATTTTCCGTTTATATTACCGACGGAAGATGTACCCGTAAATCCGCTCTAATCCGGTTGAAACGTCGATATATGCAATAAAAACAGAACTTCTCCCCTTTCCAATATCTTACTCAGTATTTTAAGGAGAAACAAATAGTTGATTGTAAATGAAGTGTTTAAGGTTAATTTCTAATCAATTATATGTTTGCATCATTTTTATCGTATATTTAATGAATTAATAGCAATAAACTGAAAATTCACAAAAACGTGGAAAAAGAGCAAAATATTGCCTAATTCGATGATAATTTGTTTATATCAAATAAAGGAAAAGGGGATGATAAACGTCAAAACATTGCTGAATTCGATGATTTTTAGTACGAAACAAAATGCAAGAACCCTTGCATAAGATGCAATATTATGCGAAAATCTGAGATTTGAAGGCTAAATCACATATCGTGATACTACATGAAATGGTATCGAAATATTGGTAAAAATGAATACATTTAAAAAATATAAAACTACATGAAAAACGTGAGAAAGTCATTATTATGCCAAATTTGAGGATTTTAACTTCGAATCATAAAGCGACGTTTCGTATTTTTAGACCCTAGAAAAGACGTATAAAGATGTTGCTTCCAATACAAATGATAAAAATCAATGTGTTTTCATTAAACTTAACTAAAATGTTCCTGATTTTCGGTTTATATTACCGATGGAAGATGTACACGTAAAACCGTTCTAATCCGGCTGAAACGTCGATATATGCAATAACAACAGAACTTCTCCCCTTTTAAATATCTTACTCAGTATTTTAACGAGAAACAAATAGATGATTGAAAATGAAGTATTCAAGGTTATTTTCTGATCAATTATGTGTTTGCATAATTTTTCTCGAATATTTATTGAAATAATAACAATAAACTGATAATTTACAAAAACGTGGAAACATAGCAAAATATTACCTAATTCGATGATATTTTGTTTAAATCACATGAACGAAAAGGGGATGATAAAGGTCAAAATATTGCTAAATTCGATGATTTTTAGTACAAAACAAAATGCAAGAAAACTTGCTTAGAAAGGCAAAATTTGCGAAATTCTGAGATATGAAGGCGAAATCACATATCGTGAGAAAACATGAAGTAGTATCGAAATATTGGTAAAAACCAATATATTTACGTAAAATCACACTACATGAATAACGTGAAAAAAGTCACTATATTACCATAATTGAGGATTTTAACTTCAAATCATAGAGCGAGGTTTCGTATTATATAGATCCAAGAAAAGACATAACAATATTGTTTCAAATACAAATGATAAAAATCAATGATTTTTCATTAGAATGAAGTTTGAATTTAAATGATTATAATCAAAGTGCTTTCATTAGAATTAACTAAAATGTTCCTGATTTTCCGTTTATATTACCGACGGAATATGTACCCGTAATTCCGCTCTAATCCGGCTGAAACGTCGATATATGCAATAAAAACAGAACTTCTCCCCTTTCCAATATCTTACTCAGTATTTTAACGAGAAACAAATAGTTGATTGTAAATGAAGTGTTTAAGGTTAATTTCTAATCAATTATATGTTTGCATCATTTTTATCGTATATTTAATGAATTAATAGCAATAAACTGAAAATTCACAAAAACGTGGAAAAAGAGCAAAATATTGTCTAATTCGATGATAATTTGTTTATATCAAATAAAGGAAAAGGGGATGATAAACGTCAAAATATTGCTGAATTCGATGATTTTTAGTACGAAACAAAATGCAAGAAAACTTGCTTAAGATGCAATATTATGCGAAAATCTGAGATTTGAAGGCTAAATCACATATCGTGATACTACATGAAATGGTATCGAAATATTGGTAAAAATGAATACATTTAAAAAATATAAAACTACACGAAAAACGTGAGAAAGTCATTATTATGCCAAATTTGAGGATTTTAACTTCGAATCATAAAGCGACGTTTCGTATTTTTTAGACCCTAGAAAAGACGTACAAAGATGTTGCTTCCAATACAAATGATAAAAATCAATGTGTTTTCATTAAACTTAACTAAAATGTTCCTGATTTTCGGTTTATATTACCGATGGAAGATGTACACGTAAAACCGTTCTAATCCGGCTGAAACGTCGATATATGCAATAACAACAGAACTTCTCCCCTTTTAAATATCTTACTCAGTATTTTAACGAGAAACAAATAGATGATTGAAAATGAAGTATTCAAGGTTATTTTCTGATCAATTATGTGTTTGCATAATTTTTCTCGAATATTTTTTGAAATAATAACAATCAACTGATAATTTACAAAAACGTGGAAACATAGCAAAATATTACCTAATTCGATGATATTTTGTTTAAATCACATGAACGAAAAGGGGATGATAAAGGTCAAAATATTGCTAAATTCGATGATTTTTAGTACAAAACAAAATGCAAGAAAACTTGCTTAAAAAGGCAAAATTTGCGAAATTCTGAGATATGAAGGCGAAATCACATATCGTGAGAAAACATGAAGTAGTATCGAAATATTTTTAAAAACCAATATATTTACGTAAAATCACACTACATGAATAACGTGAAAAAAGTCACTATATTACCATAATTGAGGATTTTAACTTCAAATCATAGAGCGAGGTTTCGTATTATATAGATCCAAGAAAAGACATGACAATGTTGTTTCAAATACAAATGATATAAATCAATGTTTTTTCATTAGAATGAAGTTTGAATTTAAATGATTATAATCAAAGTGCTTTCATTAGAATTAACTAAAATGTTCCTGATTTTCCGTTTATATTACCGACGGAAGATGTACCCGTAAATCCGCTCTAATCCGGTTGAAACGTCGATATATGCAATAAAAACAGAACTTCTCCCCTTTCCAATATCTTACTCAGTATTTTAAGGAGAAACAAATAGTTGATTGTAAATGAAGTGTTTAAGGTTAATTTCTAATCAATTATATGTTTGCATCATTTTTATCGTATATTTAATGAATTAATAGCAATAAACTGAAAATTCACAAAAACGTGGAAAAAGAGCAAAATATTGCCTAATTCGATGATAATTTGTTTATATCAAATAAAGGAAAAGGGGATGATAAACGTCAAAACATTGCTGAATTCGATGATTTTTAGTACGAAACAAAATGCAAGAACCCTTGCATAAGATGCAATATTATGCGAAAATCTGAGATTTGAAGGCTAAATCACATATCGTGATACTACATGAAATGGTATCGAAATATTGGTAAAAATGAATACATTTAAAAAATATAAAACTACATGAAAAACGTGAGAAAGTCATTATTATGCCAAATTTGAGGATTTTAACTTCGAATCATAAAGCGACGTTTCGTATTTTTAGACCCTAGAAAAGACGTATAAAGATGTTGCTTCCAATACAAATGATAAAAATCAATGTGTTTTCATTAAACTTAACTAAAATGTTCCTGATTTTCGGTTTATATTACCGATGGAAGATGTACACGTAAAACCGTTCTAATCCGGCTGAAACGTCGATATATGCAATAACAACAGAACTTCTCCCCTTTTAAATATCTTACTCAGTATTTTAACGAGAAACAAATAGATGATTGAAAATGAAGTATTCAAGGTTATTTTCTGATCAATTATGTGTTTGCATAATTTTTCTCGAATATTTATTGAAATAATAACAATAAACTGATAATTTACAAAAACGTGGAAACATAGCAAAATATTACCTAATTCGATGATATTTTGTTTAAATCACATGAACGAAAAGGGGATGATAAAGGTCAAAATATTGCTAAATTCGATGATTTTTAGTACAAAACAAAATGCAAGAAAACTTGCTTAAAAAGGCAAAATTTGCGAAATTCTGAGATATGAAGGCGAAATCACATATCGTGAGAAAACATGAAGTAGTATCGAAATATTGGTAAAAACCAATATATTTACGTAAAATCACACTACATGAATAACGTGAAAAAAGTCACTATATTACCATAATTGAGGATTTTAACTTCAAATCATAGAGCGAGGTTTCGTATTATATAGATCCAAGAAAAGACATAACAATATTGTTTCAAATACAAATGATAAAAATCAATGATTTTTCATTAGAATGAAGTTTGAATTTAAATGATTATAATCAAAGTGCTTTCATTAGAATTAACTAAAATGTTCCTGATTTTCCGTTTATATTACCGACGGAATATGTACCCGTAAATCCGCTCTAATCCGGCTGAAACGTCGATATATGCAATAAAAACAGAACTTCTCCCCTTTCCAATATCTTACTCAGTATTTTAACGAGAAACAAATAGTTGATTGTAAATGAAGTGTTTAAGGTTAATTTCTAATCAATTATATGTTTGCATCATTTTTATCGTATATTTAATGAATTAATAGCAATAAACTGAAAATTCACAAAAACGTGGAAAAAGAGCAAAATATTGTCTAATTCGATGATAATTTGTTTATATCAAATAAAGGAAAAGGGGATGATAAACGTCAAAATATTGCTGAATTCGATGATTTTTAGTACGAAACAAAATGCAAGAAAACTTGCTTAAGATGCAATATTATGCGAAAATCTGAGATTTTAAGGCCAAATCACATATCGTGATACTACATGAAATAGTGTCGAAATATTGGTAAAAATGAATATATTTACGTAATATCAAACTACACGAAAAACGTGAGAAAGTCATTATTATGCCAAATTTGAGGATTTTAACTTCGAATCATAAAGCGACGTTTCGTATTTTTTAGACCCTAGAAAAGACGTACAAAGATGTTGCTTCCAATACAAATGATAAAAATCAATGTGTTTTCATTAAACTTAACTAAAGTGTTCCTGATTTTCGGTTTATATTACCGATGGAAGATGTACACGTAAAACCGTTCTAATCCGGCTGAAACGTCGATATATGCAATAAAAACAGAACTTCTCCCCTCTTAAATATCTTACTCAGTATTTTAACGAGAAACAAATAGATGATTGGAAATGAAGTATTTAAGCATATTTTCTGATCAATTATGTGTTTGCATAATTTTTCTCGAATATATTTTGAAATAATAACAATAAACTGATAATTTACAAAAACGTGGATAAATGGCAAAATATTACCTAATTCGATGATATTTTGTTTAAATCACATGAACGAAAAGGGGATGATAAAGGTCAAAATATTGCTAAATTCGATGATTTTTAGTACAAAACAAAATGCAAGAAAACTTGCTTAAAAAGGCAAAATTTGCGAAATTCTGAGATATGAAGGCGAAATCACATATCGTGAGAAAACATGAAGTAGTATCGAAATATTTTTAAAAACCAATATATTTACGTAAAATCACACTACATGAATAACGTGAAAAAAGTCACTATATTACCATAATTGAGGATTTTAACTTCAAATCATAGAGCGAGGTTTCGTATTATATAGATCCAAGAAAAGACATGACAATGTTGTTTCAAATACAAATGATATAAATCAATGTTTTTTCATTAGAATGAAGTTTGAATTTAAATGATTATAATCAAAGTGCTTTCATTAGAATTAACTAAAATGTTCCTGATTTTCCGTTTATATTACCGACGGAAGATGTACCCGTAAATCCGCTCTAATCCGGTTGAAACGTCGATATATGCAATAAAAACAGAACTTCTCCCCTTTCCAATATCTTACTCAGTATTTTAAGGAGAAACAAATTGTTGATTGTAAATGAAGTGTTTAAGGTTAATTTCTAATCAATTATATGTTTGCATCATTTTTATCGTATATTTAATGAATTAATAGCAATAAACTGAAAATTCACAAAAACGTGGAAAAAGAGCAAAATATTGCCTAATTCGATGATAATTTGTTTATATCAAATAAAGGAAAAGGGGATGATAAACGTCAAAACATTGCTGAATTCGATGATTTTTAGTACGAAACAAAATGCAAGAACACTTGCATAAGATGCAATATTATGCGAAAATCTGAGATTTGAAGGCTAAATCACATATCGTGATACTACATGAAATGGTATCGAAATATTGGTAAAAATGAATACATTTAAAAAATATAAAACTACACGAAAAACGTGAGAAAGTCATTATTATGCCAAATTTGAGGATTTTAACTTCGAATCATAAAGCGACGTTTCGTATTTTTAGACCCTAGAAAAGACGTATAAAGATGTTGCTTCCAATACAAATGATAAAAATCAATGTGTTTTCATTAAACTTAACTAAAATGTTCCTGATTTTCGGTTTATATTACCGATGGAAGATGTACACGTAAAACCGTTCTAATCCGGCTGAAACGTCGATATATGCAATAACAACAGAACTTCTCCCCTTTTAAATATCTTACTCAGTATTTTAACGAGAAACAAATAGATGATTGAAAATGAAGTATTCAAGGTTATTTTCTGATCAATTATGTGTTTGCATAATTTTTCTCGAATATTTATTGAAATAATAACAATAAACTGATAATTTACAAAAACGTGGAAACATAGCAAAATATTACCTAATTCGATGATATTTTGTTTAAATCACATGAACGAAAAGGGGATGATAAAGGTCAAAATATTGCTAAATTCGATGATTTTTAGTACAAAACAAAATGCAAGAAAACTTGCTTAAAAAGGCAAAATTTGCGAAATTCTGAGATATGAAGGCGAAATCACATATCGTGAGAAAACATGAAGTAGTATCGAAATATTGGTAAAAACCAATATATTTACGTAAAATCACACTACATGAATAACGTGAAAAAAGTCACTATATTACCATAATTGAGGATTTTAACTTCAAATCATAGAGCGAGGTTTCGTATTATATAGATCCAAGAAAAGACATAACAATATTGTTTCAAATACAAATGATAAAAATCAATGATTTTTCATTAGAATGAAGTTTGAATTTAAATGATTATAATCAAAGTGCTTTCATTAGAATTAACTAAAATGTTCCTGATTTTCCGTTTATATTACCGACGGAATATGTACCCGTAAATCCGCTCTAATCCGGCTGAAACGTCGATATATGCAATAAAAACAGAACTTCTCCCCTTTCCAATATCTTACTCAGTATTTTAACGAGAAACAAATAGTTGATTGTAAATGAAGTGTTTAAGGTTAATTTCTAATCAATTATATGTTTGCATCATTTTTATCGTATATTTAATGAATTAATAGCAATAAACTGAAAATTCACAAAAACGTGGAAAAAGAGCAAAATATTGTCTAATTCGATGATAATTTGTTTATATCAAATAAAGGAAAAGGGGATGATAAACGTCAAAATATTGCTGAATTCGATGATTTTTAGTACGAAACAAAATGCAAGAAAACTTGCTTAAGATGCAATATTATGCGAAAATCTGAGATTTTAAGGCCAAATCACATATCGTGATACTACATGAAATAGTGTCGAAATATTGGTAAAAATGAATATATTTACGTAATATCAAACTACACGAAAAACGTGAGAAAGTCATTATTATGCCAAATTTGAGGATTTTAACTTCGAATCATAAAGCGACGTTTCGTATTTTTTAGACCCTAGAAAAGACGTACAAAGATGTTGCTTCCAATACAAATGATAAAAATAAATGTGTTTTCATTAAACTTAACTAAAGTGTTCCTGATTTTCGGTTTATATTACCGATGGAAGATGTACACGTAAAACCGTTCTAATCCGGCTGAAACGTCGATATATGCAATAAAAACAGAACTTCTCCCCTCTTAAATATCTTACTCAGTATTTTAACGAGAAACAAATAGATGATTGGAAATGAAGTATTTAAGCATATTTTCTGATCAATTATGTGTTTGCATAATTTTTCTCGAATATATTTTGAAATAATAACAATAAACTGATAATTTACAAAAACGTGGATAAATGGCAAAATATTACCTAATTCGATGATATTTTGTTTAAATCACATAAAGGAAAAGGGGATGATAAAGGTCAAAATATTGCTAAATTCGATGATTTTTAGTACAAAACAAAATGCAAGAAAACTTGCTTAAAAAGACAAAATTTGCGAAATTCTGAGATATGAAGGCGAAATCACATATCGTGAGAAAACATGAAGTAGTATCGAAATATTTTTAAAAACCAATATATTTACGTAAAATCACACTACATGAATAACGTGAAAAAAGTTACTATATTACCATAATTGAGGATTTAACCTTCAAATCATAGAGCGAGGTTTCGTATTATATAGATCCAAGAAAAGACATGACAATGTTGTTTCAAATACAAATGATATAAATCAATGTTTTTTCATTAGAATGAAGTTTGAATTTAAATGATTATAATCAAAGTGCTTTCATTAGAATTAACTAAAATGTTCCTGATTTTCCGTTTATATTACCGACGGAAGATGTACCCGTAAATCCGCTCTAATCCGGTTGAAACGTCGATATATGCAATAAAAACAGAACTTCTCCCCTTTCCAATATCTTACTCAGTATTTTAACGAGAAACAAATAGTTGATTGTAAATGAAGTGTTTAAGGTTAATTTCTAATCAATTATATGTTTGCATCATTTTTATCGTATATTTAATGAATTAATAGCAATAAACTGAAAATTCACAAAAACGTGGAAAAAGAGCAAAATATTGCCTAATTCGATGATAATTTGTTTATATCAAATAAAGGAAAAGGTGATGATAAACGTCAAAACATTGCTGAATTCGATGATTTTTAGTACGAAACAAAATGCAAGAAAACTTGCTTAAGATGCAATATTATGCGAAAATCTGAGATTTGAAGGCTAAATCACATATCGTGATACTACATGAAATGGTATCGAAATATTGGTGAAAATGAATACATTTAAAAAATATAAAACTACACGAAAAACGTGAGAAAGTCATTATTATGCCAAATTTGAGGATTTTAACTTCGAATCATAAAGCGACGTTTCGTATTTTTTAGACCCTAGAAAAGACGTACAAAGATGTTGCTTCCAATACAAATGATAAAAATCAATGTGTTTTCATTAAACTTAACTAAAGTGTTCCTGATTTTCGGTTTATATTACCGATGGAAGATGTACACGTAAAACCGTTCTAATCCGGCTGAAACGTCGATATATGCAATAAAAACAGAACTTCTCCCCTCTTAAATATCTTACTCAGTATTTTAACGAGAAACAAATAGATGATTGGAAATGAAGTATTTAAGCATATTTTCTGATCAATTATGTGTTTGCATAATTTTTCTCGAATATATTTTGAAATAATAACAATAAACTGATAATTTACAAAAACGTGGATAAATGGCAAAATATTACCTAATTCGATGATATTTTGTTTAAATCACATAAAGGAAAAGGGGATGATAAAGGTCAAAATATTGCTAAATTCGATGATTTTTAGTACAAAACAAAATGCAAGAAAACTTGCTTAAAAAGGCAAAATTTGCGAAATTCTGAGATATGAAGGCGAAATCACATATCGTGAGAAAACATGAAGTAGTATCGAAATATTTTTAAAAACCAATATATTTACGTAAAATCACACTACATGAATAACGTGAAAAAAGTTACTATATTACCATAATTGAGGATTTAACCTTCAAATCATAGAGCGAGGTTTCGTATTATATAGATTCAAGAAAAGACATGACAATGTTGTTTCAAATACAAATGATATAAATCAATGTTTTTTCATTAGAATGAAGTTTGAATTTAAATGATTATAATCAAAGTGCTTTCATTAGAATTAACTAAAATGTTCCTGATTTTCCGTTTATATTACCGACGGAAGATGTACCCGTAAATCCGCTCTAATCCGGTTGAAACGTCGATATATGCAATAAAAACAGAACTTCTCCCCTTTCCAATATCTTACTCAGTATTTTAACGAGAAACAAATAGTTGATTGTAAATGAAGTGTTAAAGGTTAATTTCTAATCAATTATATGTTTGCATCATTTTTATCGTATATTTAATGAATTAATAGCAATAAACTGAAAATTCACAAAAACGTGGAAAAAGAGCAAAATATTGCCTAATTCGATGATAATTTGTTTATATCAAATAAAGGAAAAGGGGATGATAAACGTCAAAACATTGCTGAATTCGATGATTTTTAGTACGAAACAAAATGCAAGAAAACTTGCTTAAGATGCAATATTATGCGAAAATCTGAGATTTGAAGGCTAAATCACATATCGTGATACTACATGAAATGGTATCGAAATATTGGTGAAAATGAATACATTTAAAAAATATAAAACTACACGAAAAACGTGAGAAAGTCATTATTATGCCAAATTTGAGGATTTTAACTTCGAATCATAAAGCGACGTTTCGTATTTTTTAGACCCTAGAAAAGACGTACAAAGATGTTGCTTCCAATACAAATGATAAAAATCAATGTGTTTTCATTAAACTTAACTAAAATGTTCCTGATTTTCGGTTTATATTACCGATGGAAGATGTACACGTAAAACCGTTCTAATCCGGCTGAAACGTCGATATATGCAATAACAACAGAACTTCTCCCCTTTTAAATATCTTACTCAGTATTTTAACGAGAAACAAATAGATGATTGAAAATGAAGTATTCAAGGTTATTTTCTGATCAATTATGTGTTTGCATAATTTTTCTCGAATATTTTTTGAAATAATAACAATAAACTGATAATTTACAAAAACGTGGAAACATAGCAAAATATTACCTAATTCGATGATATTTTGTTTAAATCACATGAACGAAAAGGGGATGATAAAGGTCAAAATATTGCTAAATTCGATGATTTTTAGTACAAAACAAAATGCAAGAAAACTTGCTTAAAAAGGCAAAATTTTCGAAATTCTGAGATATGAAGGCGAAATCACATATCGTGAGAAAACATGAAGTAGTATCGAAATATTGGTAAAAACCAATATATTTACGTAAAATCACACTACATGAATAACGTGAAAAAAGTCACTATATTACCATAATTGAGGATTTTAACTTCAAATCATAGAGCGAGGTTTCATATTATATAGATCCAAGAAAAGACATAACAATGTTGTTTCAAATACAAATGATAAAAATCAATGATTTTTCATTAGAATGAAGTTTGAATTTAAATGATTATAATCAAAGTGCTTTCATTAGAATTAACTAAAATGTTCCTGATTTTCCGTTTATATTACCGACGGAATATGTACCCGTAAATCCGCTCTAATCCGGCTGAAACGTCGATATATGCAATAAAAACAGAACTTCTCCCCTTTCCAATATCTTACTCAGTATTTTAACGAGAAACAAATAGTTGATTGTAAATGAAGTGTTTAAGGTTAATTTCTAATCAATTATATGTTTGCATCATTTTTATCGTATATTTAATGAATTAATAGCAATAAACTGAAAATTCACAAAAACGTGGAAAAAGAGCAAAATATTGCCTAATTCGAT
Organism: Procambarus clarkii; assembly: GCF_040958095.1. Lineage (NCBI taxonomy): Eukaryota > Metazoa > Arthropoda > Malacostraca > Decapoda > Cambaridae > Procambarus > Procambarus clarkii. The sequence continues at coordinate 42,057,330 of NC_091162.1, read as the reverse complement.
GATAATTTGTTTATATCAAATAAAGGAAAAGGGGATGATAAACGTCAAAACATTGCTGAATTCGATGATTTTTAGTACGAAACAAAATGCAAGAAAACTTGCTTAAGATGCAATATTATGCGAAAATCTGAGATTTGAAGGCTAAATCACATATCGTGATACTACATGAAATGGTATCGAAATATTGGTGAAAATGAATACATTTAAAAAATATAAAACTACACGAAAAACGCGAGAAAGTCATTATTATGCCAAATTTGAGGATTTTAACTTCGAATCATAAAGCGACGTTTCGTATTTTTTAGACCCTAGAAAAGACGTACAAAGATGTTGCTTCCAATACAAATGATAAAAATCAATGTGTTTTCATTAAACTTAACTAAAATGTTCCTGATTTTCGGTTTATATTACCGATGGAAGATGTACACGTAAAACCGTTCTAATCCGGCTGAAACGTCGATATATGCAATAACAACAGAACTTCTCCCCTTTTAAATATCTTACTCAGTATTTTAACGAGAAACAAATAGATGATTGAAAATGAAGTATTCAAGGTTATTTTCTGATCAATTATGTGTTTGCATAATTTTTCTCGAATATTCTTTGAAATAATAACAATAAACTGATAATTTACAAAAACGTGGAAACATAGCAAAATATTACCTAATTCGATGATATTTTGTTTAAATCACATGAACGAAAAGGGGATGATAAAGGTCAAAATATTGCTAAATTCGATGATTTTTAGTACAAAACAAAATGCAAGAAAACTTGCTTAAAAAGGCAAAATTTTCGAAATTCTGAGATATGAAGGCGAAATCACATATCGTGAGAAAACATGAAGTAGTATCGAAATATTGGTAAAAACCAATATATTTACGTAAAATCACACTACATGAATAACGTGAAAAAAGTCACTATATTACCATAATTGAGGATTTTAACTTCAAATCATAGAGCGAGGTTTCGTATTATATAGATCCAAGAAAAGACATAACAATGTTGTTTCAAATACAAATGATAAAAATCAATGATTTTTCATTAGAATGAAGTTTGAATTTAAATGATTATAATCAAAGTGCTTTCATTAGAATTAACTAAAATGTTCCTGATTTTCCGTTTATATTACCGACGGAATATGTACCCGTAAATCCGCTCTAATCCGGCTGAAACGTCGATATATGCAATAAAAACAGAACTTCTCCCCTTTCCAATATCTTACTCAGTATTTTAACGAGAAACAAATAGTTGATTGTAAATGAAGTGTTTAAGGTTAATTTCTAATAAATTATATGTTTGCATCATTTTTATCGTATATTTAATGAATTAATAGCAATAAACTGAAAATTCACAAAAACGTGGAAAAAGAGCAAAATATTGCCTAATTCGATGATAATTTGTTTATATCAAATAAAGGAAAAGGGGATGATAAACGTCAAAATATTGCTGAATTCGATGATTTTTAGTACGAAACAAAATGCAAGAAAACTTGATTAAGATGCAATATTATGCGAAAATCTGAGATTTTAAGGCCAAATCACATATCGTGATACTACATGAAATAGTGTCGAAATATTGGTAAAAATGAATATATTTACGTAATATCAAACTACACGAAAAACGTGAGAAAGTCATTATTATGCCAAATTTGAGGATTTTAACTTCGAATCATAAAGCGACGTTTCGTATTTTTTAGACCCTAGAAAAGACGTACAAAGATGTTGCTTCCAATACAAATGATAAAAATCAATGTGTTTTCATTAAACTTAACTAAAGTGTTCCTGATTTTCGGTTTATATTACCGATGGAAGATGTACACGTAAAACCGTTCTAATCCGGCTGAAACGTCGATATATGCAATAAAAACAGAACTTCTCCCCTTTTAAATATCTTACTCAGTATTTTAACGAGAAACAAATAGATGATTGGAAATTAAGTATTTAAGCATATTTTCTGATCAATTATGTGTTTGCATACTTTTTCTCGTTTATTTAATGAAATAATAACAATAAACTGATAATTCACAAAAACGTGGAAAAACGGCAAAATATTGCCTACTTCGATGATATTTTGTTTAAATCACATAAAAGAAAAGGGGATGATAAAGGTCAAAATATTGCTAAATTCGATGATTTTTAGTACAAAACCAAAATGCAAGAAAACGCTTGAAAATGCAAAATTTGCGAAATTCATAGGTTTGAAGGCCAAATCACATATCGTGAGAAAACATAAAGTAGTATCGAAATATTGATAAAACCAATATATATACGTAAAATCACACTACATGAATAACGTGAAAAAGTCACTATATTACCATATTTGAGGATTTTAACTTCAAATCAAAGAGCGAGGTTTCGTATTATTTAGATCCAAGAAAAGACATTTGAAAATGTTGTTTCAAATATAAATGATAAAAATTAATGTGTTTTCATTAGAATTAACTAAAATGTTCCTGATTTTCCGTTTATATTACCGATGGCAGATGTACACGTAAAACCGCTTTAATCCGGCTGAAACTTCGATATTTGCAATAAAAACAGAACTTCTCCCCTTTCCATTATCTTACTCAGTATTATAACGAGAAACAAATAGTTGATTGAAAATGAAGTGTTTAAGGTTAATTTCTAATCAATTATGTGTTTGCATCATTTTTATCGTATATATACTGAATTAATAGCAATAAACTGAAAATTCACATAAACGTGGAAAACAGCAAAATATTGCCTAATTCGATGATATTTTGTTTACATCACATAAAGGAAAAGGGGATGATAAACGTCAAAAATATTGCTGAATTCGATGATTTTTAGTACGAAACAAAATGCAAGAAAACTTGCTTAAAATGCAATATTATGCGAAAATCTGAGATTTGAAGGCTAAATCACATATCGTGATACTACATGAAATAGTATCGAAATATTGGTAAAAATGAATACATTTAAGTAATAAAAAACTAAATGAAAAACGTGAAAAAGTCATTATTATGCCAAATTTGAGGATTTTAACTTCGAATCATAAAGCGACGTTTCGTATTTTTTAGACCCTAGAAAAGACGTATAAAGATGTTGCTTCCAATATAAATGATAAAAATCAATGTGTTTTCATTAAACTAAACTAAAATGTTCCTGATTTTCGGTTTATATTACCGATGGAAGATGTACACGTAAAACCGTTCTAATCCGGCTGAAACGTCGATATATGCAATAACAACAGAACTTCTCCCCTTTTAAATATCTTACTCAGTATTTTAACGAGAAACTAATAGTTGATTGAAAATGAAGTGTTTAAGGTTAATTTCTAATCAATTATATGTTTGCATCATTTTTATCGTATATTTAATGAATTAATAGCAATAAACTGAAAATTCACAAAAACGTGGAAAAAGAGCAAAATATTGCCTAATTCGATGACAATTTGTTTATATCACATAAAGGAAAAGGGGATGATAAACGTCAAAATATTGCTGAATTCGATGATTTTTAGTACGAAACAAAATGCAAGAAAACTTGCTTAAGATGCAATATTATGCGAAAATCTGAGATTTTAAGGCCAAATCACATATCGTGATACTACATGAAATAGTGTCGAAATATTGGTAAAAATGAATGAAAAGCGACGTTTCGTATTTTTTAGACCCTAGAAAAGACGTATAAAGATGTTGCTTCCAATACAAATGATAAAAATCAATGTGTTTTCATTAAACCTAACAAAAATGTTCCTGATTTTCGGTTTATATTACCGACGGAAGATGTACACGTAAAACCGTTCTAATCCGGCTGAAATGTCGATATATGCAATAACAACAGAATTTCTCCCCTTTTAAATACCTTACTCAGTATTTTAACGAGAAACAAATAGATGATTGAAAATGAAGTATTTAAGGTTATTTTCTGATCAATTATGTGTTTGCATAATTTTTCTCGAATATTTATTGAAATAATAACAATAAACTGATAATTTACAAAAACGTGGATAAATAGCAAAATATTACCTAATTCGATGATATTTTGTTTAAATCACATGAACGAAAAGGGGATGATAAAGGTCAAAATATTGCTAAATTCGATGATTTTTAGTACAAAACAAAATGCAAGAAAACTTGCTTAAAAAGGCAAAATTTGCGAAATTCTGAGATATGAAGGCGAAATCACATATCGTGAGAAAACATGAAGTAGTATCGAAATATTTTTAAAAAACAATATATTTACGTAAAATCACACTACATGAATAACGTGAAAAAAGTCACTATATTACCATAATTGAGGATTTAACCTTCAAATCATAGAGCGAGGTTTCGTATTATATAGATCCAAGAAAAGACATGACAATGTTGTTTCAAATACAAATGATATAAATCAATGTTTTTTCATTAGAATGAAGTTTGAATTTAAATGATTATAATCAAAGTGCTTTCATTAGAATTAACTAAAATGTTCCTGATTTTCCGTTTATATTACCGACGGAAGATGTACCCGTAAATCCGCTCTAATCCGGTTGAAACGTCGATATATGCAATAAAAACAGAACTTCTCCCCTTTCCAATATCTTACTCAGTATTTTAACGAGAAACAAATAGTTGATTGAAAATGAAGTGTTTAAGGTTAATTTCTAATCAATTATATGTTTGCATCATTTTTATCGTATATTTAATGAATTAATAGCAATAAACTGAAAATTCACAAAAACGTGGAAAAAGAGCAAAATATTGCCTAATTTGATGATAATTTGTTTATATCACATAAAGGAAAAGGGGATGATAAACGTCAAAATATTGCTGAATTCGATGATTTTTAGTACGAAACAAAATGCAAGAAAACTTGCTTAAGATGCAATATTATGCGAAAATCTGAGATTTTAAGGCCAAATCACATATCGTGATACTACATGAAATAGTGTCGAAATATTGGTAAAAATGAATATATTTACGTAATATCAAACTACACGAAAAACGTGAGAAAGTCATTATTATGCCAAATTTGAGGATTTTAACTTCGAATCATAAAGCGACGTTTCGTATTTTTTAGACCCTAGAAAAGACGTACAAAGATGTTGCTTCCAATACAAATGATAAAAATCAATGTGTTTTCATTAAACTTAACTAAAGTGTTCCTGATTTTCGGTTTATATTACCGATGGAAGATGTACACGTAAAACCGTTCTAATCCGGCTGAAACGTCGATATATGCAATAAAAACAGAACTTCTCCCCTTTTAAATATCTTACTCAGTATTTTAACGAGAAACAAATAGATGATTGGAAATTAAGTATTTAAGCATATTTTCTGATCAATTATGTGTTTGCATACTTTTTCTCGTTTATTTAATGAAATAATAACAATAAACTGATAATTCACAAAAACGTGGAAAAACGGCAAAATATTGCCTACTTCGATGATATTTTGTTTAAATCACATAAAAGAAAAGGGGATGATAAAGGTCAAAATATTGCTAAATTCGATGATTTTTAGTACAAAACCAAAATGCAAGAAAACGCTTGAAAATGCAAAATTTGCGAAATTCATAGGTTTGAAGGCCAAATCACATATCGTGAGAAAATATAAAGTAGTATCGAAATATTGATAAAACCAATATATATACGTAAAATCACACTACATGAATAACGTGAAAAAGTCACTATATTACCATATTTGAGGATTTTAACTTCAAATCAAAGAGCGAGGTTTCGTATTATTTAGATCCAAGAAAAGACATTTGAAAATGTTGTTTCAAATATAAATGATAAAAATTTATGTGTTTTCATTAGAATTAACTAAAATGTTCCTGATTTTCCGTTTATATTACCGATGGCAGATGTACACGAAAAACCGCTTTAATCCGGCTGAAACTTCGATATTTGCAATAAAAACAGAACTTCTCCCCTTTCCATTATCTTACTCAGTATTATAACGAGAAACAAATAGTTGATTGAAAATGAAGTGTTTAAGGTTAATTTCTAATCAATTATGTGTTTGCATCATTTTTATCGTATATTTAATGAATTAATAGCAATAAACTGAAAATTCACATAAACGTGGAAAACAGCAAAATATTGCCTAATTCGATGATATTTTGTTTACATCACATAAAGGAAAAGGGGATGATAAACGTCAAAAATATTGCTGAATTCGATGATTTTTAGTACGAAACAAAATGCAAGAAAACTTGCTTAAAATGCAATATTATGCGAAAATCTGAGATTTGAAGGCTAAATCACATATCGTGATACTACATGAAATAGTATCGAAATATTGGTAAAAATGAATACATTTAAGTAATAAAAAACTACATGAAAAACGTGAAAAAGTCATTATTATGCCAAATTTGAGGATTTTAACTTCGAATCATAAAGCGACGTTTCGTATTTTTTAGACCCTAGAAAAGACGTATAAAGATGTTGCTTCCAATATAAATGATAAAAATCAATGTGTTTTCATTAAACTAAACTAAAAGGTTCCTGATTTTCGGTTTATATTACCGATGGAAGATGTACAAGTAAAACCGTTCTAATCCGGCTGAAACGTCGATATATGCAATAACAACAGAACTTCTCCCCTTTTAAATATCTTACTCAGTATTTTAACGAGAAACAAATAGATGATTGAAAATGAAGTATTCAAGGTTATTTTCTGATCAATTATGTGTTTGCATAATTTTTCTCGAATATTTATTGAAATAAACTGATAATTTACAAAAACGTGGAAACATAGCAAAATATTACCTAATTCGATGATATTTTGTTTAAATCACATGAACGAAAAGGGGATGATAAAGTCAAAATATTGCTAAATTCGATGATTTTTAGTACAAAACAAAATGCAAGGAAACGCTTAAAAATGCAAAATTTGCGAAATTTTGAGATATGAAAGAAAAATCACATATCGTCAGAAAACATGAAGTAGTATCGAAATATTGGTAAAAACGAATATATTTACGTAAAATCACACTACATGAATAACGTGAAAAAAGTCACTATATTACCATAATTGGGGATTTTAACTTCAAATCATAGAGCGAGGTTTCGTATTATATAGATCCAAGAAAAGACATGACAATGTTGTTTCAAATACAAATGATAAAAATCAATGATTTTTCATTAGAATGAAGTTTGAATTAAAATGATTATAATCAAAGTGTTTTCATTAGAATTAACTAAAATGTTCCTGATTTTCCGTTTGTATTACCGACGGAATATGTACCCGTAAATCCGCTCTAATCCGGCTGAAACGTCGATATATGCAATAAAAAAAGAACTTCTCCCCTTTCCAATATCTTGCTCAGTATTTTAACGAGAAACAAATAGTTGATTGTAAATGAAGTGTTTAAGGTTAATTTCTAATCAATTATATGTTTGCATCATTTTTATCGTATATTTAATGAATTAATAGCAATAATCTGAAAATTCACAAAAACGTGGAAAAAGAGCAAAATATTGCCTAATTCGATGATAATTTGTTTATATCAAATAAAGGAAAAGGGGATGATAAACGTCAAAACATTGCTGAATTCGATGATTTTTAGAACGAAACAAAATGCAAGAAAACTTGCTTAAGATGCAATATTATGCGAAAATCTGAGATTTGAAGGCTAAATCACATATCGTGATACTACATGAAATGGTATCGAAATATTGGTAAAAATGAATACATTTAAAAAATATAAAACTACACGAAAAACGTGAGAAAGTCATTATTATGCCAAATTTGAGGATTTTAACTTCGAATCATAAAGCGACGTTTCGTATTTTTTAGACCCTAGAAAAGACGTATAAAGATGTTGCTTCCAAAACAAATGATAAAATTAAATGTGTTTTCATTAAACTTAACTAAAATGTTCCTGATTTTCGGTTTATATTACCGATGGAAGATGTACACGTAAAACCGTTCTAATCCGGCTGAAACGTCGATATATGCAATAACAACAGAATTTCTCCCCTTTTAAATACCTTACTCAGTATTTTAACGAGAAACAAATAGTTGATTGAAAATGAAGTATTTAAGGTTATTTTCTGATCAATTATGTGTTTGCATAATTTTTCTCGAATATTTATTGAAATAATAACAATAAACTGATAATTTACAAAAACGTGGATAAATAGCAAAATATTACCTAATTCGATGATATTTTGTTTAAATCACATAAAGGAAAACGGGATGATAAAGGTCAAAATATTCCTAAATTCGATGATTTTTAGTACAAAACAAAATGCAAGAAAACTTGCTTAAAAAGGCAAAATTTGCGAAATTCTGAGATATGAAGGCGAAATCACATATCGTGAGAAAACATGAAGTAGTATCGAAATATTTTTAAAAACCAATATATTTACGTAAAATCACACTACATGAATAACGTGAAAAAAGTCACTATATTACCATAATTGAGGATTTTAACTTCAAATCATAGAGCGAGGTTTCGTATTATATAGATCCAAGAAAAGACATGACAATGTTGTTTCAAATACAAATGATATAAATCAATGTTTTTTCATTAGAAAGAAGTTTGAATTTAAATGATTATAATCAAAGTGCTTTCACTAGAATTAACTAAAATGTTCCTGATTTTCCGTTTATATTACCGACGGAAGATGTACCCGTAAATCCGCTCTAATCCGGCTGAAACGTCGATATATGCAATAAAAACAGAACTTCTCCCCTTTCCAATATCTTACTCAGTATTTTAACGAGAAACAAATAGTTGATTGAAAATGAAGTGTTTAAGGTTAATTTCTAATCAATTATATGTTTGCATCATTTTTATCGTATATTTAATGAATTAATAGCAATAAACTGAAAATTCACAAAAACGTGGAAAAAGAGCAAAATATTGCCTAATTCGATGACAATTTGTTTATATCACATAAAGGAAAAGGGGATGATAAACGTCAAAATATTGTTGAATTCGATGATTTTTAGTACGAAACAAAATGCAAGAAAACTTGCTTAAGATGCAATATTATGCGAAAATCTGAGATTTTAAGGCCAAATCACATATCGTGATACTACATGAAATAGTGTCGAAATATTGGTAAAAATGAATGAAAAGCGACGTTTCGTATTTTTTAGACCCTAGAAAAGACGTATAAAGATGTTGCTTCCAATACAAATGATAAAAATCAATGTGTTTTCATTAAACTTAACTAAAATGTTCCTGATTTTCGGTTCATATTACCGACGGAAGATGTACACGTAAAACCGTTCTAATCCGGCTGAAACGTCGATATATGCAATAACAACAGAATTTCTCCCCTTTTAAATACCTTACTCAGTATTTTAACGAGAAACAAATAGATGATTGAAAATGAAGTATTTAAGGTTATTTTCTGATCAATTATGTGTTTGCATAATTTTTCTCGAATATTTATTGAAATAATAACAATAAACTGATAATTTACAAAAACGTGGATAAATAGCAAAATATTACCTAATTCGATGATATTTTGTTTAAATCATATAAAGGAAAAGGGGATGATAAAGGTCAAAATATTGCTAAATTCGATGATTTTTAGTACAAAACAAAATGCAAGAAAACTTGCTTAAAAAGGCAAAATTTGCGAAATTCTGAGATATGAAGGCGAAATCACATATCGTGAGAAAACATGAAGTAGTATCGAAATATTATTAAAAACCAATATATTTACGTAAAATCACACTACATGAATAACGTGAAAAAAGTCACTATATTACCATATTTGAGGATTTTAACTTCAAATCATAGAGCGAGGTTTCGTATTATATAGATCCAAGAAAAGACATGACAATGTTGTTTCAAATACAAATGATATAAATCAATGTTTTTTCATTACAATGAAGTTTGAATTTAAATGATTATAATCAAAGTGCTTTCATTAGAATTAACTAAAATGTTCCTGGTTTTCCGTTTATATTACCGACGGAAGATGTACCCGTAAATCCGCTCTAATCCGGCTGAAACGTCGATATATGCAATAAAAACAGAACTTCTCCCCTTTCCAATATCTTACTCAGTATTTTAACGAGAAACAAATAGTTGATTGAAAATGAAGTGTTTAAGGTTAATTTCTAATCAATTATATGTTTGCATCATTTTTATCGTATATTTAATGAATTAATAGCAATAAACTGAAAATTTACAAAAACGTGGAAAAAGAGCAAAATATTGCCTAATTTGATGATAATTTGTTTATATCACATAAAGGAAAAGGGGATGATAAACGTCAAAATATTGCTGAATTCGATGATTTTTAGTACGAAACAAAATGCAAGAAAACTTGCTTAAGATGCAATATTATGCGAAAATCTGAGACTTTAAGGCCAAATCACATATCGTGATACTACATGAAATAGTGTCGAAATATTGGTAAAAATGAATATATTTACGTAATATCAAACTACATGAAAAACGTGAAAAAGTCCTTATTATGCCAAATTTGAGGATTTTAACTTCGAATCATAAAGCGACGTTTCGTATTTTTTAGACCCTAGAAAAGACGTATAAAGATGTTGCTTCCAATAAAAATGATAAAAATCAATATGTTTTCAATAAACTTAACTAAAGTGTTCCTGATTTTCGGTTTATATTACCGATGGAAGATGTACACGTAAAACCGTTCTAATCCGGCTGAAACGTCGATATATGCAATAAAAACAGAACTTCTCCCCTTATAAATATCTTACTCAGTATTTTAACGAGAAACAAATAGATGATTGGAAATGAAGTATTTAAGCATATTTTCTGATCAATCATGTGTTTGCATACTTTTTCTCGTTTATTTAATGAAATAATAACAATACACTGATAATTCACAAAAACGTGGAAAAACGGCAAAATATTACCTAATTCGATGATATTTTGTTTAAATCACATAAAGGAAAAGGGGATGATAAAGGTCAAAATATTGCTAAATTCGATGATTTTTAGTACAAAACCAAAATGCAAGAAAACGCTTGAAAATGCAAAATTTGCAAAATTCATAGGTTTGAAGGCCAAATCACATATCGTGAGAAAACATAAAGTAGTATCGAAATATTGATAAAACCAATATATATACGTAAAATCACACTACATGAATAACGTGAAAAAGTCACTATATTACCATATTTGAGGATTTTAACTTCAAATTAAAGAGCGAGGTTTCGTATTATTTAGATCCAAGAAAAGACATTTGAAAATGTTGTTTCAAATATAAATGATAAAAATTAATGTGTTTTCATTAGAATTAACTAAAATGTTCCTGATTTTCCGTTTATATTACCGACGGAATATGTACCCGTAAATCCGCTATAATCCGGCTGAAACGTCGAAATATGCAATAAAAACAGAACTTCTCCCCTTTCCAATATCTTACTCAGTATTTTAACGAGAAACAAATAGTTGATTGTAAATGAAGTGTTTAAGGTTAATTTCTAATCATTTATATGTTTGCATCATTTTTATCGTATATTTAATGAATTAATAGCAATAAACTGAAAATTCACAAAAACGTGGAAAAAGAGTAAAATATTGCCTAATTCGATGATAATTTGTTTATATCAAATAAAGGAAAAGGGGATGATAAACGTCAAAACATTGCTGAATTCGAAGATTTTTAGTACGAAACAAAATGCAAGAAAACTTGCTTAAGATGCAATATTATGCGAAAATCTGAGATTTGAAGGCTAAATCACATATCGTGATACGACATGAAATGGTATCGAAATATTGGTAAAAATGAATACATTTAAAAAATATAAAACTACACGAAAAACGTGAGAAAGTCATTATTATGCCAAATTTGAGGATTTTAACTTCGAATCATAAAGCGACGTTTCGTATTTTTTAGACCCTAGAAAAGACGTATAAAGATGTTGCTTCCAATACAAATGATAAAAATCAATGTGTTTTCAATAAACTTAACTAAAGTGTTCCTGATTTTCAGTTTATATTACCGATGGAAGATGTACACGTAAAACCGTTCTAATCCGGCTGAAACGTCGATATATGCAATAAAAACAGAACTTCTCCCCTTTTAAATATCTTACTCAGTATTTTAACGAGAAACAAATAGATGATTGGAAATGAAGTATTTAAGCTTATTTTCTGATCAATTATGTGTTTGCATAATTTTTCTCGTATATTTAATGAATTAATAGCAATAAACTGATAATTCACAAAAACGTGGAAAAACGGCAAAATATTGCCTACTTCGATGATATTTTGTTTAAATCACATAAAGGAAAAGGGGATGATAAAGATCAAAATATTGCTAAATTCGATGATATTTAGTACAAAACAAAATGCAAGGAAACGCTTAAAAATGCAAAATTTTCGAAATTCTGAGATTTGAAGGCCAAATCACATATCGTGAGAAAACAAAGTAGTATCGAAATATTGGTAAAAACGAATATATATACGTAAAATCACACTACTTGAATTACGTGAAAAAAGTCACTATATTACCATATTTGAGGATTTTAACTTCAAATCATAGAGCAAGGTTTCGCATTATTTAGATCAAAGAAAAAGACATATGACAATGTTGTTTTAAATACAAATGATAAAAATCAATGTGTTTTCATTAGAATTAACTAAATTGTTCCTGATTTTCCGTTTATATTACCGATGGAAGATGTACACGTAAAACCGCTCTAATCCGGCTGAAACGTCGATATATGCAATAAAAACAGATCTTCTCCCCTTTCCAATATCTTACTCAGTATTTTAACGAGAAACAAATAGTTGATTGAAAATGAAGTGTTTAAGGTTAATTTCTAATCAATTATATGTTTGCATCATTTTTATCGATAATGAATTAATAGCAATAAACTGAAATTTCATATAAACGGAAAAAAGAGCAAAATATTGCCTAATTCGATGATAATTTGTTTATATCAAATATAGGAAAAGGGGATGATAAACGTCAAAACATTGCTGAATTCGATGATTTTTAGTACGAAACAAAATACAAGAAAACTTGCTTAAGATGCAATATTATGCGAAAATCTGAGATTTGAAGGCCAAATCACATATCGTGATACTACATGAAATAGTATCGAAATATTGGTAAAAATGAATATATTTACTTAATATCAAACTACATGAAAAACGTGAACAAGTCCTTATTATGCCAAATTTGAGGATTTTAACTTCGAATCATAAAGCGACGTTTCGTATTTTTTAGACCCTAGAAAAGACGTATAAAGATCTTGCTTCCAATACAAATGATAAAAATCAATGTGTTTTCAATAAACTTAACTAAAGTGTTCCTGATTTTAGGTTTATATTACCGATGGAAGATGTACACGTAAAACCGTTCTAATCCGGCTGAAACGTCGATATATGCAATAAAAACAGAACTTCTCCCCTTATAAATATCTTACTCAGTATTTTAACGAGAAACAAATAGATGATTGGAAATGAAGTATTTAAGCATATTTTCTGATCAATCATGTGTTTGCATACTTTTTCTCGTTTATTTAATGAAATAATAACAATACACTGATAATTCACAAAAACGTGGAAAAACGGCAAAATATTACCTAATTCGATGATATTTTGTTTAAATCACATAAAGGAAAAGGGGATGATAAAGGTCAAAATATTGCTAAATTCGATGATTTTTAGTACAAAACCAAAATGCAAGAAAACGCTTGAAAATGCAAAATTTGCAAAATTCATAGGTTTGAAGGCCAAATCACATATCGTGAGAAAACATAAAGTAGTATCGAAATATTGATAAAACCAATATATATACGTAAAATCACACTACATGAATAACGTGAAAAAGTCACTATATTACCATATTTGAGGATTTTAACTTCAAATTAAAGAGCGAGGTTTCGTATTATTTAGATCCAAGAAAAGACATTTGAAAATGTTGTTTCAAATATAAATGATAAAAATTAATGTGTTTTCATTAGAATTAACTAAAATGTTCCTGATTTTCCGTTTATATTACCGACGGAATATGTACCCGTAAATCCGCTATAATCCGGCTGAAACGTCGAAATATGCAATAAAAACAGAACTTCTCCCCTTTCCAATATCTTACTCAGTATTTTAACGAGAAACAAATAGTTGATTGTAAATGAAGTGTTTAAGGTTAATTTCTAATCATTTATATGTTTGCATCATTTTTATCGTATATTTAATGAATTAATAGCAATAAACTGAAAATTCACAAAAACGTGGAAAAAGAGTAAAATATTGCCTAATTCGATGATAATTTGTTTATATCAAATAAAGGAAAAGGGGATGATAAACGTCAAAACATTGCTGAATTCGAAGATTTTTAGTACGAAACAAAATGCAAGAAAACTTGCTTAAGATGCAATATTATGCGAAAATCTGAGATTTGAAGGCCAAATCACATATCGTGATACTACATGAAATAGTATCGAAATATTGGTAAAAATGAATATATTTACTTAATATCAAACTACATGAAAAACGTGAACAAGTCCTTATTATGCCAAATTTGAGGATTTTAACTTCGAATCATAAAGCGACGTTTCGTATTTTTTAGACCCTAGAAAAGACGTATAAAGATCTTGCTTCCAATACAAATGATAAAAATCAATGTGTTTTCAATAAACTTAACTAAAGTGTTCCTGATTTTCGGTTTATATTACCGATGGAAGATGTACACGTAAAACCGTTCTAATCCGGCTGAAACGTCGATATACGCAATAAAAATAGAACTCCCCTTTTAAATATCTTACTCAGTATTTTAACGAGAAACAAATAGATGATTGGAAATGAAGTATTTAAGCTTATTTTCTGATCAATTATGTGTTTGCATATTTTTTCTCGTATATTTAATGAAATAATAACAATAAATTGAAAATTCACAAAAACGTCTAAAAACAGCAAAATATTGCCTAATTCGGTGATATTTTGTTTATATCACATTAAGGAAAAGGGAATGATAAACGTCAAAATATTACTAAATTCGATGATTTTAAGTACAAAACAAAATGCAAGAAAACGCTTGAAAATGCAAAATTTGCGAAATTCATAGGTTTGAAGGCCAAATCACATATCGTGAGAAAACATAAAGTAGTATCGAAATATTGATAAAACCAATATATATTCGTAAAATCACACTACATGAATAACGTGAAAAAGTCACTATATTACCATATTTGAGGATTTTAACTTCAAATCAAAGAGCGAGGTTTCGTATTATTTAGATCCAAGAAAAGACATTTGAAAATGTTGTTTCAAATATAAATGATAAAAATTAATGTGTTTTCATTAGAATTAACTAAAATGTTCCTGATTTTCCGTTTATATTACCGATGGCAGATGTACACGTAAAACCGCTTTAATCCGGCTGAAACTTCGATATTTGCAATAAAAACAGAACTTCTCCCCTTTCCATTATCTTACTCAGTATTATAACAAGAAACAAATAGTTGATTGAAAATGAAGTGTTTAAGGTTAATTTCTAATCAATTATGTGTTTGCATCATTTTTATCGTATATTTAATGAATTAATAGCAATAAACTGAAAATTCACATAAACGTGGAAAACAGCAAAATATTGCCTAATTCGATGATATTTTGTTTACATCACATAAAGGAAAAGGGGATGATAAACGTCAAAACATTGCTGAATTCGATGATTTTAGTACGAAACAAAATGCAAGAAAACTTGCTTAAAATGCAATATTATGCGAAAATCTGAGATTTGAAGGCTAAATCACATATCGTGATACTACATGAAATGGTATCGAAATATTGGTAAAAATGAATACATTTAAAAAATATAAAACTACACGAAAAACGTGAGAAAGTCATTATTATGCCAAATTTGAGGATTTTAACTTCGAATCATAAAGCGACGTTTCGTATTTTTTAGACCCTAGAAAAGACGTATAAAGATGTTGCTTCCAATACAAATGATAAAAATCAATGTGTTTTCAATAAACTTAACTAAAGTGTTCCTGATTTTCAGTTTATATTACCGATGGAAGATGTACACGTAAAACCGTTCTAATCCGGCTGAAACGTCGATATATGCAATAAAAACAGAACTTCTCCCCTTTTAAATATCTTACTCAGTATTTTAACGAGAAACAAATAGATGATTGGAAATGAAGTATTTAAGCTTATTTTCTGATCAATTATGTGTTTGCATAATTTTTCTCGTATATTTAATGAATTAATAGCAATAAACTGATAATTCACAAAAACGTGGAAAAACGGCAAAACTATTGCCTACTTCGATGATATTTTGTTTAAATCACATAAAGGAAAAGGGGATGATAAAGATCAAAATATTGCTAAATTCGATGATATTTAGTACAAAACAAAATGCAAGGAAACGCTTAAAAATGCAAAATTTTCGAAATTTTGAGATTTGAAGGCCAAATCACATATCGTGAGAAAACAAAGTAGTATCGAAATATTGGTAAAAACGAATATATATACGTAAAATCACACTACTTGAATTACGTGAAAAAAGTCACTATATTACCATATTTGAGGATTTTAACTTCAAATCATAGAGCAAGGTTTCGCATTATTTAGATCAAAGAAAAAGACATATGACAATGTTGTTTTAAATACAAATGATAAAAATCAATGTGTTTTCATTAGAATTAACTAAAATGTTCCTGATTTTCCGTTTATATTACCGATGGAAGATGTACACGTAAAACCGCTCTAATCCGGCTGAAACGTCGATATATGCAATAAAAACAGATCTTCTCCCCTTTCCAATATCTTACTCAGTATTTTAACGAGAAACAAATAGTTGATTGAAAATGAAGTGTTTAAGGTTAATTTCTAATCAATTATATGTTTGCATCATTTTTATCGATAATGAATTAATAGCAATAAACTGAAATTTCACAAAAACGTGGAAAAAGAGCAAAATATTGCCTAATTCGATGATAATTTGTTTATATCAAATATAGGAAAAGGGGATGATAAACGTCAAAACATTGCTGAATTCGATGATTTTTAGTACGAAACAAAATACAAGAAAACTTGCTTAAGATGCAATATTATGCGAAAATCTGAGATTTGAAGGCCAAATCACATATCGTGATACTACATGAAATAGTATCGAAATATTGGTAAAAATGAATATATTTACTTAATATCAAACTACATGAAAAACGTGAACAAGTCCTTATTATGCCAAATTTGAGGATTTTAACTTCGAATCATAAAGCGACGTTTCGTATTTTTTAGACCCTAGAAAAGACGTATAAAGATCTTGCTTCCAATACAAATGATAAAAATCAATGTGTTTTCAATAAACTTAACTAAAGTGTTCCTGATTTTCGGTTTATATTACCGATGGAAGATGTACACGTAAAACCGTTCTAATCCGGCTGAAACGTCGATATACGCAATAAAAATAGAACTCCCCTTTTAAATATCTTACTCAGTATTTTAACGAGAAACAAATAGATGATTGGAAATGAAGTATTTAAGCTTATTTTCTGATCAATTATGTGTTTGCATATTTTTTCTCGTATATTTAATGAAATAATAACAATAAATTGAAAATTCACAAAAACGTCTAAAAACAGCAAAATATTGCCTAATTCGGTGATATTTTGTTTATATCACATTAAGGAAAAGGGAATGATAAACGTCAAAATATTACTAAATTCGATGATCTTAAGTACAAAACAAAATGCAAGAAAACGCTTGAAAATGCAAAATTTGCGAAATTCATAGGTTTGAAGGCCAAATCACATATCGTGAGAAAACATAAAGTAGTATCGAAATATTGATAAAACCAATATATATACGTAAAATCACACTACATGAATAACGTGAAAAAGTCACTATATTACCATATTTGAGGATTTTAACTTCAAATCAAAGAGCGAGGTTTCGTATTATTTAGATCCAAGAAAAGACATTTGAAAATGTTGTTTCAAATATAAATGATAAAAATTAATGTGTTTTCATTAGAATTAACTAAAATGTTCCTGATTTTCCGTTTATATTACCGATGGCAGATGTACACGTAAAACCGCTTTAATCCGGCTGAAACTTCGATATTTGCAATAAAAACAGAACTTCTCCCCTTTCCATTATCTTACTCAGTATTATAACAAGAAACAAATAGTTGATTGAAAATGAAGTGTTTAAGGTTAATTTCTAATCAATTATGTGTTTGCATCATTTTTATCGTATATTTAATGAATTAATAGCAATAAACTGAAAATTCACATAAACGTGGAAAACAGCAAAATATTGCCTAATTCGATGATATTTTGTTTACATCACATAAAGGAAAAGGGGATGATAAACGTCAAAAATATTGCTGAATTCGATGATTTTTAGTACGAAACAAAATGCAAGAAAACTTGCTTAAAATGCAATATTATGCGAAAATCTGAGATTTGAAGGCTAAATCACATATCGTGATACTACATGAAATAGTATCGAAATATTGGTAAAAATGAATACATTTAAGTAATAAAAAACTACATGAAAAACGTGAAAAAGTCATTATTATGCCAAATTTGAGGATTTTAACTTCGAATCATAAAGCGACGTTTCGTATTTTTTAGACCCTAGAAAAGACGTATAAAGATGTTGCTTCCAATATAAATGATAAAAATCAATGTGTTTTCATTAAACTAAACTAAAATGTTCCTGATTTTCGGTTTATATTACCGATGGAAGATGTACACGTAAAACCGTTCTAATCCGGCTGAAACGTCGATATATGCAATAACAACAGAACTTCTCCCCTTTTAAATATCTTACTCAGTATTTTAACGAGAAACAAATAGATGATTGAAAATGAAGTATTCAAGGTTATTTTCTGATCAATTATGTGTTTGCATAATTTTTCTCGAATATTTATTGAAATAATAACAATAAACTGAAAATTCACAAAAACGTGGAAAAACAGCAAAATATTGCCTAATTCGATATTTTGTTTATATCACATAAAGGAAAAGGGGATGATAAACGTCAAAATATTGCTGAATTCGATGATTTTTAGTACGAAACAAAATGCAAGAAAACTTGCTTAAAATGCAATACTATGCGAAAATCTGAGATTTGAAGGCCAAGTCACATATCGTGGTACTACATGAAATAGTATCGAAATATTGGTAAAAATGAATATATTTACGTAATATCAAACTACATAAAAAACGTGAAAAATCATTATTATGCCAAATTTGAGGATTTTAACTTCGAATTATAAAGCGACGTTCCGTATTTTTTAGACCCTAGAAAAGACGTATAAAGATGTTGCTTTAAATACAAATGATAAAAATCAATGTGTTTTCCATAAACTTAAGTAAAATGTTCCTGATTTTCGGTTTATATTACTGATGGAAGATGTACACGTCAAACCGTTCTAATCCGGCTGAAACGTCGATATATACAATAAAAACAGAACTTCTCCCCTTTTAAATATCTTACTCAGTGTTTTAACGAGAAACAAATAGATGATTGAAAATTAGGTATTTAAGCTTATTTTCTGATCAATTATGTGTGTGCATAATTTTTCTCGTATATTTAATGAAATAATAACAATAAACTGATAATTCACAAAAAAGTGGAAAAACTGCAAAATATTGCCTAATTCGATGATATTTTGTTTAAATCACATAAAGGAAAAGGGGATGATTAAGGTCAAAATATTGCTAAATTCGATGATTTTTAGTACAAAACAAAATGCAAGAAAACTTGCTTAAAAATGCAAAATTTGCGAAATTTTGAGATATGAAGGCCAAATCACATATCGTAAGAAAACATGAAGTAGTATCGAAATATTGGTAAAACGAATATATTTACGTAAAATCACACTAAACGAAGAACGTGAAAAAAGTCACTATATTACCATATTTGAGGATTTTAACTTCAAATCATAGAGCGAGGTTTCGTATTATTTAGATCCAAGAAAAGACATGACAATGTTGTTTGAAATACAAATGATAAAAATCAATGTTTTTTCATTAGAATGAAGTTTGAATTTAAATGATTATAATCAAAGTGTTTTCATTAGAATTAACTAAAATGTTCCTGATTTTCCGTTTATATTACCGACGGAAGATGTTCCCGTAAAACTGCTCTAATCCGGCTGAAACGTCGATATATGCAATAAAAACAGAACTTCTTCCCTTTTAAATATCTTACTCAGTATTTTAACGAGAAACAAATAGATGATTGAAAATGAAGTATTTAAGGTTATTTCCTGATCAATTATGTGTTTGCATAATTTTTCTCGAATATTTATTGAAATAATAACAATAAACTGATAATTTACAAAAACGTGGAGAAATAGCAAAATTTTACCTAATTCGATGATATTTTGTTTAAATCACATAAAGGAAAAGGGGATGATTTAGGTCAAAATATTGCTAAATTCGATGATTTTTAGTACGAAACAAAATGCAAGAAAACTTGCTTAAAATGCAATATTATGCGAAAATCTGAGATTTGAAGGCCAAGTATCGTGATACTACATGAAATAGCATCGAAATATTGGTAAAAATGAATATATTTACGTAATATCAAACTACATGAAAAACGTGAAAAAGTCATTATTATACCATATTTGAGGATTTTAACTTCGAATCATAGAGCGACGTTTCGTATTTTTTAGACCCTAGAAAAGACGTATAAAGATGTTGCTTTAAATACAAATGATAAAAATCAATGTGTTTTCAATAAACTTAACTAAAATGTTCCTGATTTTCGGTTTATATTACTGATGGAAGATGTACACGTCAAACCGTTCTAATCCGGCTGAAACGTCGATATATACAATAAAAACAGAACTTCTCCCCTTTTAAATATCTTACTCAGTGTTTTAACGAGAAACAAATAGATGATTGAAAATGAAGTATTTAAAGTTATTTCCTGATCAATTATGTGTTTGCATAATTTTTCTCGAATATTTATTGAAATAATAACAATAAACTGATAATTCACAAAAAAGTGGAAAAACTGCAAAATATTGCCTAATTCGATGATATTTTGTTTAAATCACATAAAGGAAAAGGGGATGATTAAGGTCAAAATATTGCTAAATTCGATGATTTTTAGTACAAAACAAAATGCAAGAAAACTTGCTTAAAAATGCAAAATTTGCGAAATTTTGAGATATGAAGGCCAAATCACATATCGTAAGAAAACATGAAGTAGTATCGAAATATTGGTAAAACGAATATATTTACGTAAAATCACACTAAACGAATAACGTGAAAAAAGTTACTATATTACCATATTTGAGGATTTTAACTTCAAATCATAGAGCGAGGTTTCGTATTATTTAGATCCAAGAAAAGACATGACAATGTTGTTTGAAATACAAATGATAAAAATCAATGTTTTTTCATTAGAATGAAGTTTGAATTTAAATGATTATAATCAAAGTGTTTTCATTAGAATTAACTAAAATGTTCCTGATTTTCCGTTTATATTACCGACGGAAGATGTTCCCGTAAAACTGCTCTAATCCGGCTGAAACGTCGATATATGCAATAAAAACAGAACTTCTTCCCTTTTAAATATCTTACTCAGTATTTTAAGGAGAAAAAAATAGATGATTGAAAATGAAGTATTTAAGGTTATTTCCTGATCAATTATGTGTTTGCATAATTTTTCTCGAATATTTATTGAAATAATAACAATAAACTGATAATTTACGAAAACGTGGAAAAATAGCAAAATATTACCTAATTCGATGATATTTTGTTTAAATCACATAAAGGAAAAGGGGATGATTTAGGTCAAAATATTGCTAAATTCGAAGATTTTTAGTACGAAACAAAATGCAAGAAAACTTGCTTAAAATGCAATATTATGCGAAAATCTGAGATTTGAAGGCCAAGTATTGTGATACTACATGAAATAGCATCGAAATATTGGTAAAAATGAATATATTTACGTAATATCAAACTACATGAAAAACGTGAAAAAGTCATTATTATACCATATTTGAGGATTTTAACTTCGAATCATAGAGCGACGTTTCGTATTTTTTAGACCCTAGAAAAGACGTATAAAGATGTTGCTTTAAATACAAATGATAAAAATCAATGTGTTTTCAATAAACTTAACTAAAATGTTCCTGATTTTCGGTTTATATTACTGATGGAAGATGTACACGTCAAACCGTTCTAATCCGGCTGAAACGTCGATATATACAATAAAAACAGAACTTCTCCCCTTTTAAATATCTTACTCAGTGTTTTAACGAGAAACAAATAGATGATTGAAAATTAGGTATTTAAGCTTATTTTCTGATCAATTATGTGTTTGCATAATTTTTCTCGTATATTTATTGAAATAATAACAATAAACTGATAATTCACAAAAAAGTGGAAAAACTGCAAAATATTGCCTAATTCGATGATATTTTGTTTAAATCACATAAAGGAAAAGGGGATGATTAAGGTCAAAATATTGCTAAATTCGATGATTTTTAGTACAAAACAAAATGCAAGAAAACTTGCCTAAAAATGCAAAATTTGCGAAATTTTGAGATATGAAGGCCAAATCACATATCGTAAGAAAACATGAAGTACTATCGAAATATTGGTAAAACGAATATATTTACGTAAAATCACACTAAATGAATAACGTGAAAAAAGTCACTATATTACCATATTTGAGGATTTTAACTTCAAATCATAGAGCGAGGTTTCGTATTATTTAGATCCAAGAAAAGACATGACAATGTTGTTTGAAATACAAATGATAAAAATCAATGTTTTTTCATTAGAATGAAGTTTGAATTTAAATGATTATAATCAAAGTGTTTTCATTAGAATTAACTACAATGTTCCTGATTTTCCGTTTATATTACCGACGGAAGATGTTCCCGTAAAACTGCTCTAATCCGGCTGAAACGTCGATATATGCAATAAAAACAGAACTTCTTCCCTTTCCAATATCTTACTCAGTATTTTAACGAGAAACAAATAGTTGATTGAAAATGAAGTGTTTAAGGTTAATTTCTAATCAATTATATGTTTGCATCATTTTTATCTTATATTTAATGAATTAATAGCAATAAACTGAAAATTCACACAAACGTAGAAAAAGAGCAAAATATTGCGTAATTCGATGATAATTTGTTTATATCACATAAAAGAAAAGGGGATGATAAACGTCAAAATATTGCTGAATTCGATGATTTTTAGTATGAAACAAAATGCAAGAAAACTTGCTTAAGATGCAATATTAGGCGAAAATCTGAGATTTGAAGGCCAAATCACATATCGTGATACAACATGAAATAGCATCGAAATATTGGTAAAAATGAATATATTTACGTAATATCAAACTACATGAAAAACGTGAAAAAGTAATTATTATGCCAAATTTGAGGATTTTAACTTCAAATCATAAAGCGACGTTTCGTATTTATAGACCCTAGAAAAGACGTACAAAGATGTTGCTTCCAATACAAATGATAAAAATCAATGTGTTTTCATTAAACTTAACTAAAATGTTCCTGATTTTCGGTTTATATTACCGATGGAAGATGTACACGTAAAACCGTTCTAATCCGGCTGAAACGTCGATATATGCAATAACAACAGAACTTCTCCCCTTTTAAATATCTTACTCAGTATTTTAACGAGAAACAAATAGATGATTGAAAATGAAGTATTTAAGGTTATTTCCTGATCAATTATGTGTTTGCATAATTTTTCTCGAACATTTATTGAAATAATAACAATAAACTGATAATTTACAAAAACGTGGAGAAATAGCAAAATATTACCTAATTCGATGATATTTTGTTTAAATCACATAAAGGAAAAGGGGATGATTTAGGTCAAAATATTGCGAAATTCGATGATTTTTAGTACAAAACAAAATGCAAGAAAACTTGCTTAAAAATGCAAAATTTGCGAAATTTTGAGATATGAAGGCCAAATAACATATCGTGAGAAAACATGAAGTAGTATCGAAATATTGGTAAAACGAATATATTTACGTAAAATCACACTAAATGAATAACGTGAAAAAAGTCACTATATTACCATATTTGAGGATTTTAACTTCAAATCATAGAGCGAGGTTTCGTATTATTTAGATCCAAGAAAAGACACGACAATGTTGTTTGAAATACAAATGATAAAAATCAATGTTTTTTCATTAGAATGAAGTTTGAATTTAAATGATTATAATCAAAGTGTTTTCATTAGAATTAACTAAAATGTTCCTGATTTTCCGTTTATATTACCGACGGAAGATGTTCCCGTAAAACTGCTCTAATCCGGCTGAAACGTCGATATATGCAATAAAAACAGAACTTCTCCCCTTTCTAATATCTTACTCAGTATTTTAACGAGAAACAAATAGTTGATTGAAAATGAAGTGTTTAAGGTTAATTTCTAATCAATTATATGTTTGCATCATTTTTATCGTATATTTTATGAATTATTAGCAATAAACTGAAAATTCACAAAAACGTGGAAAAAGAGCAAAATATTGCCTAATTCGATGATATTTTGTTTATATCACATAAAGGAAAAGGGGGATAATAAACGTCAAAATATTGCTAAATTAGATGATTTTTAGTACGAAACAAAATGCAAGAAATTTTGCTTAAGATGCAATATTATGCGAAAATCTGATATTTGAAGGCCAAATCAAAAATCGTGATACTATATGAAATAGTATCGAAATATTGGTAAAAATGAATATATTTACGTAATATCAAACTACATGAAAAACGTGAACAAGTTCTTATTATGCCAAATTTGAGGATTTTATCTTCGAATCGTAAAGCGACGTTTCGTATTTTTTAGACCCTAGAAAAGACGTATAAAGATGTTGCTTCCAATACAAATGATAAAAATCAATGTGTTTTCAATAAACTTAACTAAAGTGTTCCTGATTTTCGGTTTATATTACCGATGGAAGATGTACACGTAAAACCGTTCTAATCCGGCTGAAACGTCGATATATGCAATAAAAACAGAACTTCTCCCCTTTTAAATATCTTACTCAGTATTTTAACGAGAAACAAATAGATGATTGGAAATGAAGTATTTAAGCTAATTTTCTGATCAATTATGTGTTTGCATAATTTTTCTCGTATATATAATGAAATAATAACAATAAACTGATAATTCACAAAAACGACAGGGAAAAACGGCAAAATATTGCCTACTTTGATGATATTTTGTTTAAATCACATAAAGGAAAAGGGGATGATAAAGGTCAAAATATTGCTAAATTCGATGATTTTTAGTACAAAACACAATGCAAGGAAACGCTTAAAAATGCAAAATTTACGAAATTCTGAGATTTGAAGGCCAAATTACATATCGTGAGCAAACATAAAGTAGTATCGAAATATTGGTAAAACGAATATATATACGTAAAATCACACTACTTGAATAACGTGAAAAAAGTCACTATATTACCATATTTGAGGATTTTAACTTCAAATCATAGAGCGAGGTTTCGTATTATTAAGATCAAAGAAAAAGACATATGACAATGTTGTTTTAAATACAAATTATAAAAATCAATGTGTTTTCATTAGAATTAACTAAAATGTTCCTGATTTTCCGTTTATATTACCGATGGAAGATGTACACGTAAAACCGCTCTAATCCGGCTGAAACATCGATATATGCAATAAAAACAGAACTTCTCCCCTTTCCAATATCTTACTCAGTATTTTAACGAGAAACAAATAATTGATTGAAAATGAAGTGTTTATGGTTAATTTCTAATCAATTATGTGTTTGAATCATTTTTATCGTATATTTAATGAATTAATAGCAATAAACTGAAAATTCACAAAAATGTGGAAAAACAGCAAAATATTGCCTAATTCGTTAATATTTTTTTTTATCACATAAAGGAAAAGGGAATGATAAACGTCAAAATATTGCTAAATTCGACGATTTTTAGTACAAAACAAAATGCAAGAAAACTTGCTTAAAATGCAAAATTTGCGAAATTCTTAAATTTGAAGGCCAAATCACATAACGTGAGAAAAAATGAAGTAGTATCGAAATATTGGTAAAAACGAATATATATATGTAAAATCACACTACATGAATAACGTGAATAAGTCACTATATTACAATATTTGAGGATTTTAACTTCAAATCATAGAGCGAGGTTTCATATTATTTAGATCCAAGAAAAGACATGACAATGTTGTTTGAAATACAAATGATAAAAATTAATGTGTTTTCATTAGAATTAACTAAAATGTTCCTGATTTTCCGTTTATATTACCGATGGAAGATGTACACGTAAAACCGCTCTAATCCGGCTGAAACGTCGATATATGCAATAAAAACAGAACTTCTCCCCTTTCCAATATCTTTCTCAGTATTTTAACGAGAAACAAATAGTTGATTGAAAATGAAGTGTTTAAGGTTAATTTCTAATCAATTATATGTTTGCATCATTTTTATCGTATATTTAATGAATTAATAGCAATAAACTGATAATTCACAAAAACGTGGAAAAACGGCAAAATATTGCCTACTTCGATGATATTTTGTTTAAATCACATAAAGGAAAAGGGGATGATAAAGGTTAAAATATTGCTAAATTCGATTATTTGTATTACAAAACAAAATTCAAGAAAACTTGCTTAACACTTTCGCGCTTAGGATTATCCATGAGTCGTCACCGTTTTTTATGCGTCACCGCATAACAGACGACGCCTGTAGTCCATCGAAAAAATATTTGTATAAAATCCATTTAATATCCGATCAACTTGGGAATAGTATACAAATGTTTGCCATGAAATTTACGTTTTTTCTAATAGCCGAACAGCTTATAAAAGAAAACGGTGTGGCAGTGAATCATCGTGGTAAAACAATTGTATTATTGACACGACGAGTGTAATCGACGTAGTTTTTATATATGTTGCCGGTCGAACGCATCCTTATGTGACCTTTAATACTTATGTTCTTATAGAACATTCTATTGCGAGCACATTGGTACAAAAATGAAATACATACACCGACAAATAATGTCAGGACAGTGAATTGAATATACACTTTTCAAAGCGAGTTTCGCCGATATGCTGCCGCGGGTAACACTTCGGCCACTTCCCAAATTGTTTTGGGTGGGCTACGACATTAAATCTATATTTATATGCATATGTCCGTGTAGAGAATTTTATTGCGATTCCAATGATACCACAATTAGCGATGTAGGACAACTGTAGGCTTCGCAACCATTAAGAGGGTGGAAACATTTTGTTGCTGTTTGGCGCTCTTGGCGAGTGATCTGAATAGTTTTTTATTTAGTG
Organism: Procambarus clarkii; assembly: GCF_040958095.1. Classification (NCBI taxonomy): domain Eukaryota; kingdom Metazoa; phylum Arthropoda; class Malacostraca; order Decapoda; family Cambaridae; genus Procambarus; species Procambarus clarkii. The sequence goes on along the minus strand of NC_091162.1, from coordinate 42,030,138 downwards.
TTGACAGTCCTTATGCTTGGGCGGCATTTTATAGGTATGCTCTTATAGACAATTTCATTGCAAACACAGTGATACCAAATTTAAATACGAGCGCCTTCAATTATTGTCAGGACAGTAAAAAGAGTGTACACTTTTTCGGTCTTACCGCGTAGGCGCGCGAAGTGCCGAAAGCATCTGGGGTATTGTTTTTTTTTGAGAGCCGAGAGCGCGAAAGTGTTAAAAATGCAAAATTTGTGAAATTCTGAGATTTGACGGCCAAATCACATATCGTGAGAAAACATAAAGTAGTATCAAAATATTGGTAAAAACGAATATATATACGTAAAATCACACTACATGAATAACGTGAAAAAAAGTCACTATATTACCATATATGAGGATTTTAACTTCAAATCATAGAGCGAGGTTTCGTATTATTTAGATCAAAGAAAATGACATATGACAATGTTGTTTCAAATATAAATGATAAAAATCAATGAGAATTAACTAAAATATTCCTGATTTTCCGTATATATTACCGATGGAAGATGTACACGTAAAACCGCTCTAATCCGGGTGAAACGTCGATATATGCAATAAAAACAGAACTTCTCCCCTTTCCAATATCTTACTCAGTATTTTAACGAGAAACAAATAGTTGATTGAAAATGACGTGTTTAATGTTAATTTCTAATCAATTATGTGTTTGCATCATTTTTATCGTATATTTAATGAATTAATTGCAATAAACTGAAAATTCACAAAAACGTAGAAAAAAGGCAAAATATTGCCTAATTCGATGATATTTTGTTTAAATCACATAAAGGAAAACGGATTGATAAAGGTCAAAATATTGCTAAATTCGATGATTTTTAGTACAAAACAAAATGCAAGAAAACTTGCTTATATATGCAAAATTTGCAAAATTATGATATATGAAGGACAAATCACATATCGTAAGAAAACATGAAGTAGTATCGAAATATTGGTAAAAACGAATATATTTACGTAAAATCACACTACATGAATAACGTGAAAAAAGTCACTATATTACCATATTTGAGGATTTTAACTTCAAATCATGGAGCGAGGTTTCGTATTATTTAGATCCAAGAAAGGACATGACAATGTTGTTTCAAATACAAATGATAAAAATCAATGTGTTTTCATTAGAATGAAGTATGAATTTAAATGATTAAAATCAATGTGTTTTCATTAAAATTATTTAAAATTTACCTGATTTTCGGTTTATATTGCCGATGTTAGATGTACACGTAAAACCGTTCTAATCCGGCTGCAACGTCGATATTTGCAATAAAAACAGAACTTCTTCCCTTTTTAATATCTTACCCAGTATTTTAACGAGAAACAAATAGATGATTGAAAATGAAGTATTTAAGGTTATTTTCTGATCAATTATGTGTTTGCATAATTTTTAACGTATATATAATGAATTAATAACAATAAACTGAAAATTCACAAAAACGTGGAAAAACAGCCTAATTCGATGATATTTTCTTTAAATCTCATGAAGGAAAAGGGGATGATAAAGGTCAAAATATTGCTAAATTCGATGATTTTTAGTACAAAACAAAATGCAAGAAAACTTGCTTAAAAATGCAAAATTTGCGAAATTCTGAGATATGAAGGCCAAATCACATATCGTGAGAAAACATGAAGTAGTATCGAAATATTGGTAAAAACAAATATATTTACGTAAAATCACACTACATTAATAACGTGAAAAAAGTCACTATATTACTATATATGAGTATTTTAACTTCAAATCATAGAGCGAGGTTTCGTATTATTTACATCCAAGAAAAGACATGACAATGTTGTTTGAAATTCAAATGATAAAAATCAATGTTTTTTCATTAGCATGAAGTATGAATTTAAATGATTAAAATCAAAGTGTTTTCATTAGAATTAACTAAAATGTTCCTGATTTTCCGTTTTTATTACCGATGGAAGATGTACCCGTAAAACCGCTCTAATCCGGCTGAAAGGTCGATATATGCAATAAAAACAGAACTTCCTTTTCCAATATCTTACTCAGTATTTTAACGAGAAACAAATAGTTGATTGAAAATGAAGTGTTTAAGGTTAATTTCTAATCAATTATATGATTGCATCATTTTTATTGTATATTATGAATTAATAGCAATAAACTGAAAATTCACAAAAACGTGGAAAAAGAGCAAAATATTGCCTAATTCGATGATATTTTGTTTATATCACATAAAGGAAACGGGGATGATAAACGTCAAAATATTGCTGAATTCGATGATTTTTAGTACGAAACAAAATGCAAGAAATTTTGCTTGTCATGGAATATTAAGCGAAAATCTGAGATTTGAAGGCCAAATCACAAATCGTGATACTACATGAAATAATATCGAAATATTGGTTAAAATGAATATATTTGCGTAACATCAAACTACATGAAAAACGTGAAAAAGTCATTATTATGCCAAATTTTAAGGATTTTAACTTCGAATCATAAAGCGACGTTTCGTATTTTTTAGACTCTAGAAAAGACGTATAAAGATGTTGCTTCCAATACAAATGATAAATATCAATGTGTTTTCAATAAACTTAACTAAAATGTTCCTGATTTTCGGTTTATATTACCGATGGAAGATGTACACGTAAAAACCGTTCTAATCCGGCTGAAACGTCGATATTTGCAATAACAACAGAACTTCTCCTCTTTTCAATATCTTACTCAGTATTTTAACGAGAAACAAATAGATGATTGAAAATGAAGTATTTAAGGTTATTTTCTGATCAATTATGTGTTTGCATAATTTTTAACGTATATATAATGTATTAATAACAATAAACTGAAAATTCACAAAAACGTGGAAAAACGGCCAAATTCGATGATATTTTGTTTAAATCACATAAAGGAAACGGGGATGATAAAGGTCAAAATATTGCTAAATTCGATGATTTTTAGTACAAAACAAAATGCAAGAAAACTTGCTTAAAAATGCAAAATTTGCGAAATTTTGAGATATGAAGGCCAAATCACATATCGTAAGAAAACATGAAGTAGTATCGAAATATTGGTAAAACGAATATATTTACGTAAAATCACACTAAATGAATAACGTGAAAAAAGTCACTATATTACAATATTTGAGGATTTTAACTTCAAATCATAGAGCGAGGTTTCGTATTATTTAGATCCAAGAAAAGACATGACAATGTTGTTTGAAATACAAATGATAAAAATCAATGTTTTTTCATTAGAATGAAGTTTGAATTTAAATGATTATAATCAAAGTGTTTTCATTAGAATTAACTAAAATGTTCCTGATTTTCCGTTTATATTACCGACGGAAGATGTTCCCGTAAAACTGCTCTAATCCGGCTGAAACGTCGATATATGCAATAAAAACAGAACTTCTTCCCTTTCCAATATCTTACTCAGTATTTTAACGAGAAACAAATAGTTGAATGAAAATGAAGTGTTTAAGGTTAATTTCTAATCAATTATATGTTTGCATCATTTTTATCGTATATTTAATGAATTAATAGCAATAAACTGAAAATTCACACAAACGTAGAAAAAGAGCAAAATATTGCGTAATTCGATGATAATTTGTTTATATCACATAAAAGAAAAGGGGATGATAAACGTCAAAATATTGCTGAATTCGATGATTTTTAGTATGAAACAAAATGCAAGAAAACTTACTTAAGATGCAATATTAGGCGAAAATCTGAGATTTGAAGGCCAAATCACATATCGTGATAGTACATGAAATAGTATCGAAATATTGGTAAAAATGAATATATTTACGTAATATCAAACTACATGAAAAACGTGAAAAAGTAATTATTATGCCAAATTTGAGGATTTTAACTTCAAATCATAAAGCGACGTTTCGTATTTTTTAGACCCTAGAAAAGACGTATTCACAAAAACTTCTGTTGCTTCCAATACAAATGATAAAAATCAATGTGTTTTCATTAAACTTAACTAAAATGTTCCTGATTTTCGGTTTATATTACCGATGGAAGATGTACACGTAAAACCGTTCTAATCCGGCTGAAACGTCGATATATGCAATAACAACAGAACTTCTCCCCTTTTAAATATCTTACTCAGTATTTTAACGAGAAACAAATAGATGATTGAAAATGAAGTATTTAAGGTTATTTCCTGATCAATTATGTGTTTGCATAATTTTTCTCGAATATTTATTGAAATAATAACAATAAACTGATAATTTACAAAAACGTGGAGAAATAGCAAAATATTACCTAATTCGATGATATTTTGTTTAAATCACATAAAGGAAAAGGGGATGATTTAGGTCAAAATATTGCTAAATTCGATGATTTTCAGTACAAAACAAAATGCAAGAAAACTTGCTTAAAAATGCAAAATTTGCGAAATTTTGAGATATGAAGGCCAAATCACATATCGTGTGAAAACATGAAGTAGTATCGAAATATTGGTAAAACGAATATATTTACGTAAAATCACACTAAATGAATAACGTGAAAAAAGTCACTATATTACCATATTTGAGGATTTTAACTTCAAATCATAGAGCGAGGTTTCGTATTATTTAGATCAAAGAAAAAGACATATGACAATGTTGTTTTAAATACAAATTATAAAAATCAATGTGTTTTCATTAGAATTAACTAAAATGTTCCTGATTTTCCGTTTATATTACCGATGGAAGATGTACACGTAAAACCGCTCTAATCCGGCTGAAACATCGATATATGCAATAAAAACAGAACTTCTCCCCTTTCCAATATCTTACTCAGTATTTTAACGAGAAACAAATAATTGATTGAAAATGAAGTGTTTATGGTTAATTTCTAATCAATTATGTGTTTGAATCATTTTTATCGTATATTTAATGAATTAATAGCAATAAACTGAAAATTCACAAAAATGTGGAAAAACAGCATAATATTGCCTAATTCGTTAATATTTTTTTTATATCACATAAAGGAAAAGGGAATGATAAACGTCAAAATATTGCTGAATTCGATGATTTTTAGTACGAAACAAAATGCAAGAAAACTGCTTAAAATGCAATATTATGCGAAAATCTGAGATTTGAAACCCAAGTATCGTGATACTACATGAAATAGCATCGATATATTGGTAAAAATGAATATATTTACGTAATATCAAACTACATGAAAAACGTGAAAAAGTCATTATTATACCATATTTGAGGATTTTAACTTCGAATCATAGAGCGACGTTTCGTATTTTTTAGACCCTAGAAAAGACGTATAAAGATGTTGCTTTAAATACAAATGATAAAAATCAATGTGTTTTCAATAAACTTAACTAAAATGTTCTTGATTTTTGGTTTATATTACTGATGGAAGATGTACACGTCAAACCGTTCTAATCCCGCTGAAACGTCGAAATATACAATAAAAACAGATCTTCTCCCCTTTTAAATATCTTACTCAGTGTTTTAACGAGAAACAAATAGATGATTGAAAATTAGGTATTTAAGCTTATTTTCTGATCAATTATGTGTTTGCATAATTTTTCTCGTATATTTAATGAAATAATAACAATAAACTGATAATTCACAAAAAAGTGGAAAAACTGCAAAATATTGCCTAATTCGATGATATTTTGTTTAAATCACATAAAGGAAAAGGGGATGATTAAGGTCAAAATATTGCTAAATTCGTTGATTTTTAGTACAAAACAAAATGCAAGAAAACTTGCTTGAAAATTCAAAATTTGCGAAATTTTGAGATATGAAGGCCAAATCACATATCGTAAGAAAACATGAAGTAGTATCGAAATATTGGTAAAACGAATATATTTACGTAAAATCACACTAAATGAATAACGTGAAAAAAGTCACTATATTACCATATTTGAGGATTTTAACTTCAAATCATAGAGCGAGGTTTCGTATTATTTAGATCCAAGAAAAGACATGACAATGTTGTTTGAAATACAAATGATAAAAATCAATGTTTTTTCATTAGAATGAAGTTTGAATTTAAATGATTATAATCAAAGTGTTTTCATTAGAATTAACTAAAATGTTCCTGATTTTCCGTTTATATTACCGACGGAAGATGTTCCCGTAAAACTGCTCTAATCCGGCTGAAACGTCGATATATGCAATAAAAACAGAACTTCTCCCCTTTCCAATATCTTGCTCAGTATTTTAACGAAAAACAAAAAGTTGATTGAAAATGAAGTGTTTAAGGTTAATTTCTAATCAATTATGTGTTTGCATCTTTTTTTATCGTATATTTAATGAATTAATAGCAATAAACTGAAAATTCACAAAAACGTGGAAAAACAGCAAAATATTGCCTAATTCGATGATTATTAGTACGAAACAAAATGCAAGAACACTTGCTTAAAATGCAATATTATGCGAAAATCTGAAATTTGAAGGCCAAGTCACATATCGTGATACTACATGAAATAGTATCGAAATATTGGTAAAAATGAATATATTTACGTAATATCAAACTACATGAAAAACGTGAAAAGTCATTATTATACCAAATTTGAGGATTTTAACTTCGAATCATAGAGCGACGTTTCGTATTTTTTAGACCCTTGAAAAGACGTATAAAGATGTTGCTTCCAATACAAATGATAAAAATCAATGAGTTTTCATTAAAATTAACTAAAATGTTCCTGATTTTCGGTTTATATTACCGATGGAAAATGTACACGTCAAACAGTTCTAATCCGGCTGAAACGTCGATATTTGCCATAAAAACAGAACTTCTCCCCTTTTTAATATCTTACTCAGTATTTTAACGAGAAACAAATAGATGATTGAAAATGAAATATTTAAGCTTATTTTCTGATCAATTATGTGTTTGCATAATTTTAACGTATATATAATGATTTAATAACAATAAACTGAAAATTCACAAAAACGTGGAAAAACGGCCTAATTCGATGATATTTTGTTTAAATCACATAAAGGAAAAGGGGATGATAAAGGTCAAAATACTGCTAAATTCGATGATTTTTAGTACAAAACAAAATGCAAGAAAACTTGCTTAAAAATGCAAAATTTGCGAAATTCTGAGATATGAAGGCCAAATCACATATCGTGAGAAAACATAAAGTAGTATCGAAATATTGGTAAAAACGAATATATTTACGTAAAATCACACTACATGAATAACGTGAAAAAAGTCACTATATTACCATATTTGAGGATTTTAACTTCAAATCATAGAGCGAGGTTTCGTATTATTTAGATCAAAGAAAAAGACATATGACAATGTTGTTTCAAATACAAATGATAAAAATCAACGTGTTTTCATTAGAATTAACTAAAATGTTCTTGATTTTCCGTTTATATTACCGACGGAAGATGTACACGTAAAACCGCTCTAATCCGGCTGAAACGTCGATATATGCAATAAAAACAGAACTTCTCCCCTTTCCAATATCTTTCTCAGTACTTTAACGAGAAACAAATAGTTGATTGAAAATGAAGTGATTAAGGTTAATTTCTAATCAATTATGTGTTTGCATCATTTTTGTCGTATATTTAATTAATTAATAACAATAAACTGAAAATTCACAAAAACGTGGAAAAACAACAAAATATTGCCTAATTCGATGATATTTTGTTTATATCACATAAATGAAAAGGTGATGATAAACGTCAAAATATTGCTGAATTCGATGATTTTTAGTACGAAACAAAATGCAAGAAAACTTGCTTAAAATGCAATATTATGCGAAAATCTGTGATTTGAAGGCCAAGTCAAGTATCGTGATACTACATGAAATAGTATCGAAATATTGGTAAAAATGAATATATTTACGTAATATCAAACTACATGAAAAACGTGAACAAGTCCTTATTATACCATATTTGAGGATTTTATCTTCGAATCATAGAGCGACGTTTCGTATTTTTTAGACCCTAGAAAAGACGTATAAAGATGTTGCTTCCAAAACAAATGATAAAAATCAATGTGTTTTCATTAAAATTAACTAAAATGTTCCTGATTTTCGGTTTATATTACTGATGGAAGATGTACACGTCAAACAGTTCTAATCCGGCTGAAACGTCGATATATACAATAAAAACAGAACTTCTCCCCTTTTAAATATCTTACTCAGTGTTTTAACGAGAAACAAATAGATGATTTAAAATTAGGTATTTAAGCATATTTTCTGATCAATTATGTGTTTGCATAATTTTTCTCGTATATTTAATGAAATAATAACAATAAACTGATAATTCACAAAAAAGTGGAAAAACAGCAAAATATTGCCTAATTCGATGATATTTTGTTTAAATCACATAAAGGAAAAGGGGATGATTAAGGTCAAAATATTGCTAAATTCGATGATTTTTAGTACAAAACAAAATGCAAGAAAACTTGCTTAAAAATGCAAAATTTGCGAAATTTTGAGATATGAAAGCCAAATCACATATCGTAAGAAAACATGAAGTAGTATCGAAATATTGGTAAAACGAATATATTTACGTAAAATCACACTAAATGAATAACGTGAAAAAAGTCACTATATTACCATATTTGAGGATTTTAACTTCAAATCATAGAGCGAGGTTTCGTATAATATAGATCCAAGAAGAGACATGACAAAGTTGTTTGAAATACAAATGATAAAAATCAATGTTTTTTCATTAGAATGAAGTTTGAATTTAAATGACTATAATCAAAGTGTTTTCATTAGAATTAACTAAAATGTTCCTGATTTTCCGTTTATATTACCGACGGAAGATGTTCCCGTAAAACTGCTCTAATCCGGCTGAAACGTCGATATATGCAATAAAAACAGAACTTCTTCCCTTTCCAATATCTTACTCAGTATTTTAACGAGAAACAAATAGTTGATTGAAAATGAAGTGTTTAAGGTTAATTTCTAATCAATTATATGTTTGCATCATTTTTATCGTATATTTAATGAATTAATAGCAATAAACTGAAAATTCACACAAACGTAGAAAAAGAGCAAAATATTGCGTAATTCGATGATAATTTGTTTATATCACATAAAAGAAAAGGGGATGATAAACGTCAAAATATTGCTGAATTCGATGATTTTTAGTATGAAACAAAATGCAAGAAAACTTGCTTAAGATGCAATATTAGGCGAAAATCTGAGATTTGAAGGCCAAATCACATATCGTGATACTACATGAAATAGTATCGAAATATTGGTAAAAATGAATATATTTACGTAATATCAAACTACATGAAAAACGTGAAAAAGTAATTATTATGCCAAATTTGAGGATTTTAACTTCAAATCATAAAGCGACGTTTCGTATTTTTTAGACCCTAGAAAAGACGTATAAAGATGTTGCTTCCAATACAAATGATAAAAATCAATGTGTTTTCATTAAACTTAACTAAAATGTTCCTGATTTTCGGTTTATATTACCGATGGAAGATGTACACGTAAAACCGTTCTAATCCGGCTGAAACGTCGATATATGCAATAACAACAGAACTTCTCCCCTTTTAAATATCTTACTCAGTATTTTAACGAGAAACAAATAGATGAGTGAAAATGAAGTATTTAAGGTTTTTACCTGATCAATTATGTGTTTGCATAATTATTCTCGAATATTTATTGAAATAATAACAATAAACTGATAATTTACAAAAACGTGGAGAAATAGCAAAATATTAACTAATTCGATGATATTTGGTTTAAATCACATAGAGGAAAAGGGGATGATTTAGGTCAAAATATTGCTAAATTCGATGATTTTTAGTACAAAACTAAATGCAAGAAAACTTACTTAAAAATGCAAAATTTGCGAAATTTTGAGATATGAAGGCCAAATCACATATCGTGAGAAAACATGAAGTAGTATCGAAATATTGGTAAAACGAATATATTTACGTAAAATCACACTAAATGAATAACGTGAAAAAAGTCACTATATTACCATATTTGAGGATTTTAACTTCAAATCATAGAGCGAGGTTTCGTATTATTTAGATCCAAGAAAAGACATGACAATGTTGTTTGAAATACAAATGATAAAAATCAATGTTTTTTCATTAGAATGAAGTTTGAATTTAAATGATTATAATCAAAGTGTTTTCATTAGAATTAACTAAAATGTTCCTGATTTTCCGTTTATATTACCGACGGAAGATGTTCCCGTAAAACTGCTCTAATCCGGCTGAAACGTCGATATATGTAATAAAAAAAGAACTTCTCCCCTTTCTAATATCTTACTCAGTATTTTAACGAGAAACAAATAGTTGATTGAAAATGAAGTGTTTAAGGTTAATTTCTAATCAATTATATGTTTGCATCATTTTTATCGTATATTTTATGAATTATTAGCAATAAACTGAAAATTCACAAAAACGTGGAAAAAGAGCAAAATATTGCCTAATTCGATGATATTTTGTTTATATCACATAAATGAAAAGGGGATGATAAACGTCAAAATATTGCTAAATTAGATGATTTTTAGTACGAAACAAAATGCAAGAAATTTTGCTTAAGATGCAATATTATGCGAAAATCTGATATTTGAAGGCCAAATCACAAATCGTGATACTACATGAAATAGTATCGAAATATTGGTAAAAATGAATATATTTACGTAATATCAAACTACATGAAAAACGTGAACAAGTTCTTATTATGCCAAATTTGAGGATTTTAACTTCGAATCATAAAGCGACGTTTCGTATTTTTTAGACCCTAGAAAAGACGTATAAAGATGTTGCTTCCAATACAAATGATAAAAATCAATGTGTTTTCAATAAACTTAACTAAAGTGTTCCTGATTTTCGGTTTATATTACCGATGGAAGATGTACACGTAAAACCGTTCTAATCCGGCTGAAACGTCGATATATGCAATAAAAACAGAACTTCTCCCCTTTTAAATATCTTACTCAGTATTTTAACGAGAAACAATTAATTGATTGGAAATGAAGTATTTAAGCTAATTTTCTGATCAATTATGTGTTTGCATAATTTTTCTCGTATATTTAATGAAATAATAACAATAAACTGATAATTCACAAAAACGTTGAAAAACGGCAAAATATTGCCTACTTCGATGATATTTTGTTTAAATCACATAAAGGAAAAGGAGATGATAAAGGTCAAAATATTGCTAAATTCGATGATTTTTAGTACAAAACACAATGCAAGGAAACGCTTAAAAATGCAAAATTTGCGAAATTCTGAGATTTGAAGGCCAAATTACATATCGTGAGCAAACATAAAGTAGTATCGAAATATTGGTAAAAACGAATATATATACGTAAAATCACACTACTTGAATAACGTGAAAAAAGTCACTATATTACCATATTTGAGGATTTTTACTTCAAATCATAGAGCGAGGTTACGTATTATTTAGATCAAAGAAAAAGACATATGACAATGTTGTTTTAAATACAAATTATAAAAATCAATGTGTTTTCATTAGAATTAACTAAAATGTTCCTGATTTTCCGTTTATATTACCGATGGAAGATGTACACGTAAAACCGCTCTAATCCGGCTGAAACATCGATATATGCAATAAAAACAGAACTTCTCCCCTTTCCAATATCTTACTCAGTATTTTAACGAGAAACAATTAATTGATTGAAAATGAAGTGTTTATGGTTAATTTCTAATCAATTATGTGTTTGAATCATTTTTATCGTATATTTAATGAATTAATAGCAATAAACTGAAAATTCACAAAAATGTGGAAAAACAGCAAAATATTGCCTAATTCGTTAATATTTTTTTTATATCACATAAAGGAAAAGGGAATGATAAACGTCAAAATATTGCTAAATTCGATGATTTTTAGTACAAAACAAAATGCAAGAAAACTTGCTTAAAATGCAAAATTTGCGAAATTCTGAAATTTGAAGGCCAAATCACATATCGTGAGAAAACATGAAGTAGTATCGAAATATTGGTAAAAAGGAATATATATACGTAAAATCACACTACATGAATAATGTGAATAAGTCACTATATTACAATATTTGAGGATTTTAACTTCAAATCATAGAGCGAGGTTTCGTATTATTTAGATCCAAGAAAAGACATTTGAAAATGTTGTTTCAAATATAAATGATAAAAATTAATGTGTTTTCATTAGAATTAACTAAAATGTTCCTGATTTTCCGTTTATATTACCGATGGAAGATGTACACGTAAAACCGCTCTAATCAGGCTGTAAATTTTATCGTATATTTAATGAACAAATAGGAATAAACATAAAATTAAAAAAAACGTGGAAACGGCAAAATATTGCCTAATTCGATGATATTTGTTTGAATCACATAAAAGAAAAGAGGATGATATACGTCAAAATATTGCTAAATTCAATGATTTTTAGTACAAAACAAAACGTATGAAAACTTGCTTAAAAATTCAATATTATGCGGAATTCTCTCATTTAAGGCCAAATCACATATCGTGAGAAAACATTAAATATTATCGAAATATTGGTATAAATGAATATATTTACGTACAATCACACTACATGAAAAACGTGAAAAAAATCGCTATATTACCAAATTTGAGGATTTTAACTTCAAATCATAAAGCGAGGTTCCATTTTATTTAGATCTTAGTAAAGACATATAAAGATGTTGTTTCCAATACAAATGATAAAAATCAATGTGTTTTCATTAAAATACTATAAAATGTTCCTGATTTTCCGTTTATATTACCGATGGAAGATGTATACGTAAAACCGCTCTAATCCGGCTGAAATGTCGATATATGCAATAAAAACAACTTTTCCCCTTTTCAATATCTTACTCAGTATTTTACCGAGAAACAAATAGTTGATTGAAAATGAAGTATTTAAGGTTAATTTCTAATCAATTATGTGTTTGCATAATTTTTATCGTATATTTAATGAATTATTAACAATAAACTGAAAATTCACAAAAACGTGGAAAAACGGCAAAATATTGCCTAATTCGGTGATATTTTGTTAAAATCACTTAAAGGAAAAGGGGATGATAAACGTCAAAATATTGCTAAATTCGATGACTTTTAGTACAAAACAAAATGCAAGAAAATTTGCTTCAAATGCAAAATTTGCGAAATTCTGAGATTTGAAAGCTAAATCACATATCGTGAGAAAACATGAAGTAGTATCGAAATATTGGTATTTTTCACTACATGAAAAACGTGAAAAAAATCGCTATATTACCAAATTTGAGGATTTTAACTTCAAAATCATGGAGCGTGGTTTCGTATTATTTAGATCCTAGAAAAGACATATAAAAATGTTGTTTCCAATACAAATGATAAAAATCAATCTGTTTTTATTAGAATTAACTAAAATGTTCCTGATTTTCCGTTTATATTACCGATGGAAGATGTACACGTAAAACTGCTCTAATCCTGCTGAAACGTCGATATATGCAATAAAAACAGAACTTCTCTCCTTTTTAATATCTTACTCAGTAATATATCGCGAAACAAATAGTTCATTGAAAATGAAGTATTTAAGTTTTTTTCGAATCAATTATGTGTTTGCATCATTTTTATCGTAAATTTAATGAATTATTAACAATAAACTGAAAATTCACAAAAACGTGGAAAAACTGCAAAATATTGCCTAATTCGATGGTATTTTGTTTAAATCACATAAAGGAAAAGAGGATGATAAACGTCAAAATATTGCTAAATTCAGTGATTTTTAGTACAAAACAAAAAGCAAGAAAACTTGCTTAAAAATGCATTATTATGCGAAATTCTCAGACTTAAGGCCAACTCACATATCGTAAGAAAACATGAAGAATTATCGAAATATTGTTAAAACGAATATATTTACGTACAATCACACTACATGAAAAACGTGAAAAAAATCGCTATATTACCAAATTTGAGGATTTTAACTTCAAATCATAGAGCGAGGTTTCGTATTAATTAAATCCAAGAAAAGACATATGAAAATGTTGTTTCAAATACAAATGATAAAAATCAATGTGTTTTCTTTAGAATTAACTAAAATGTTCCTGATTTTCCGTTTATATTACCGATGGAAGATGTACACGTAAAACCGCTCTAATCCGGCTGAAACGTCGATATATGCAATAAAAACTTAGATCCAAGAAAAGACATATAAAGATGTTGTTTCCAATACAAATGATAAAAATCAATGTGTTTTCATTACCTCACTTGAGGTAATCACATTACCTCACTTGAGGTAATTACCTCACTTTCATCCCTCACTTGAGCCTCTGCATCCGTCTCCTGAGCCTCTGCATCCCTCTCTTGAACTCCTGCATCCCTCTCATGGGCCTCTGCACCCCTCACTTGAGCCTTTTCATCACTCTCTTAAGCCTCTGCATCCCTCTCTTGAGCCTCTGCGTCACTCTCAAGAGCCTCTGCATCCCTCTCTTGTGCCTCTGCTTCCTTCACTTGAGCCTCTGCATCCCTCTACTGAGCCCTTGTATCCCTCTCTTGAGCCTCTGCATCCCTCTCTTGAGCCTCTGCATCCCTCTTTTAAGCTTCTGCATCACTCTCTTGATCCTCTGCATCCCTCTCTTAAGCCTCTGCATCATTCTCGTGAGCCCCTGCATCATTCTCTTGATCCTCTGCATCCTTCTGTTAAGCCTCTGCATCACTCTCTTGAGCCTCTGCATTCCACTCTTGAACTCCTGCATCCCTCTCATGAGCCTCTGTATCCCTCTCTTGAGCCTTTGCATCACTCTCTTAAGCCTCTGCATCCCTCTCTTAAGCCTCTGAATCACTCTCTTAAGCCTCTGAATCACTCTCTTAAGCCTCTGCATCACTCTCTTGAGGCTCTGCATCACCTTCTTAAGCCTCTGCATTACTCTCTTGAGCCTTTGCATCCCTCTCCCAAGCCTCTGCCTCACTCTCTTAAACCTCTGCATCACTCTCTTGAGCCTCTGCATCTTTCTCTTCAGCCTCTTCATCCCTCTCTTGAGCCTCTGCAACACTCTCTTCAGCCTCTGCATCACTCTCTTAAGCCTCTGAATCCCTCTCTTGAGGCCTCTGCATAACTCTCTCGAGCCTCTGCATCACTCTCATGATTCTCTGCATCACTCTCGTTAGCCTCTGAGTCACTCTCTTGAGCCTCTTCATCCCTCTCTTGAGCCTCTGCATCACTCTCTTGAGCCTCTCTATCACTCTCTTGAGCCTCTGCATCCCTCTCTTGATTCTCCGCATCACTTTCTTGAGCCTCTGCATCATACTCTTGAGCCTCTGCATCCCTCTCTTAAGCCTCTACATCATTCTCTTGAGCCTCTGCATCACTCTCTTGAGCCTCTGCATCACTCTCTTAAGCCTCTGCCTTTCTCTCTTGACCCTCCGCTTCACTCTCTTGAGCCTCTGCATCCCTCTTCTGGAGCCTCAGCATCCCTCTCTTGATCCTTTTGCAGCACTCTCTTTAGCCTCGGCATCATTCTCTTGAGCCTCAGCATCCCTCTCTTAAGCCTCTGCATCACTCTCTTGAGCCTCTGCATCCCTCTATTAAGCCTCTGCATCACTCTTTTGAGCCTCTGCATCCCTCTCTTGAGCCTCAGCATCCCTCTCTTAAGCCTCTGCATCACTCTCTTGAGCCTCTGCATCCCTCTATTAAGCCTCTGCATCACTCTTTTGAGCCTCTGCATCCCTCTCTTGAGCCTCTGCATCCCTCTCTTAAGCCTCTGCATCACTCTCTTAAGCCTCTGCATCACTCTCGTAAGCCTCTGAATCACTCTCTTGAGCCTCTGCATCCCTCTCTTGAGCCTCTGAATCACTCTCTTGAGCATAAACCGAAAATCAGGAACATTTTAGTTAATTTCAATGAAAACACATTGATTTTTATCATTTGTATTGGAAGCAACATTTTTATACGTCTTTTCTAGGGTCTAAAACATATGAAACGTCGCTCCATGATTCGAAGTTAACTTCCTCAAATTTGGTATAATAATGACTTTTTTCTCGTTTTTCATATAGTTTGATATTACGTAAATATATTCATTTTTACCAATATTTCGATACTATTTCACGTAGTATCACGATATGTGATTTGGCCTTCATATCTCAGATTTTCGCAAATTTTGCATTTTTAAGCAAGTTTTCTTGCATTTTGTTTTGTACTAAAAATCATCGAATTTAGCAATATTTTACCTTTATCATCCCCTTTTCCTTAATGTGATTTAAACAAAATATCATCGAATTAGGCAATATTTTGCCGTTTTTCCACGTTTTTGTGAATTATCAGTTAATTGTTATTATTTCATTAAATAAACGAAAAAAATTATGCAAACACATAATTGATCAGAAAGACAATGTTGTTTCGAATACAAATGATAAAAATCAATGTGTTTTCATTAGAATTAACTAAAATATTCCTGATTTTCCGTTTATATTACCGATGGAAGATGTACACGTAAAACCGCTCTAATCCGGCTGAAACGTCGATATATGCAATAAAAACAGAACTTCTCCCCTTTCCAATATCTTACTCAGTATTTTAACGAGAAACAAATAGTTGATTGAAAATGAAGTGTTTAAGGTTAATTTCTAATCAATTATGTGTTTGCATCATTTTTATCGTATATTTAATGAATTAATAGCAATAAACTGAAAATTCACAAAAACGTGGAAAAACAGCAAAATATTGCCTAATTCGATGATATTTTGTTAATATCACATAAAGGAAAATTGGATAATCAATGAAAAATTGGATCCCTCTCTTGAGCCTCTGCATCCCTCTCTCTTGAGCCCCTGCATCCCTCTCTTAAGCCTCTGCATCACTCTCTTAAGCCTCTGCATCACTCGTAAGCCTCTGAATCCCTCTCTTGAGCCTCTGCATCACTCTCTTGAGCGTCTGCATCACCCTCATAAGCCTCTGCATCCCTCTTTGAAGCCGCTGAATCACTTTCTTAAGCCTCTGCATCCCTCTTTTGAGCCTCTGCATCCCTCTCTTGAACTCCTGCATCCCTCTCTTGTGCCTCTTCATCCCTCACTTGAGCCTCTGCATCTCTCTCTTTAGCCTCTGCATCCCTCCCTTGAACCTCTGCATCCCTCTCTTGAGCCTCTGCATCCGTCTCTTAAGCCTCTGCATCACTCTCTTAAGCCTCTGCTTCCCTCTTTTGATCCACTGCATCACTCTCTTGAGCCTTTGCATCACTCTCTTGATCGTCTGCGTCACTCTCTTGAGCCTCTGCATCACTCTCTTTAGCTTCTCTATCACTCTCTTAAGCCTCTGCATCCCGCTCTTGATCCTCTGCATCACTCTCTTGAGCCTCTGCATCATTCCTTTCAGCCTCTGCATCACTCTCTTGAGTCTTTGCATTACTCGCTTAAGCCTCTGCATCTCTCTCTTGAGCCTATGCATCCATCTCTTGAACCTTTGCATCACTCGCTTAAGCCTCAGCATCCCTCTCATGAGCATCTGCATCACTCTCTAGAGCCTCTGCATCCCTCACTTGAGCCTCTGCATCCCTCTCTTGAGCCTCTGCATCACTCTCTTAAGCCTCTGCATCACTCTCTTGAGCCTCTGCATCACTCTCTTGAGCCTCTGCATCACTCTCTTGAGCCTCTGAATCACTCTCTTAAGCCTCTGCATCACTCTCTTGAGCCTCTGCATCACTCTCTTAAGCCTCTGCATCACTATCTTAAGCCTCTGCATAACTCTCTTGAGTCTCTAAATCTCTCTCTTGAGCCTTTGAATTCCTCTTTTAAGTCTCTGCATCACTCTCTTCATCCTCTGTCTCCCTCTCCTATGCCTCTGCATCACTCTGCATCCCTCTCTTGAGCCTTTGCATCACTCTCTTAAGCCTCTGCATCCCTCTCTTGAACCACTGCATCATTCTCGTAAGCCTTTGCATCAATCTCTTGAGCCTCTGCATCCTTCTCGTAAGCCTCTGCAACACTCTCTTCAGTCTCTGCATCACTCTCTTAAGCCTCTGCATCCTTCTCTTGAGCCTCTGCATCCCTCTCTTAAGCCTCTGCATCCCTCTCTTGAGCCTCTGCAACACTCTCTTCAGCCTCTGCATCACTCCCTTGAGCCTCTGCATCATTCTCTTGAGCCTTTGCATCACTCTCTTGAGCCTCTGCATCACTTTCTTAAGCCTCTGCATCCCTCCCCTTAGCCTCTGCATCACTCTCTTGAGCCTTTGCATCACTCTCTTGAGCCTCTGCATCCCTCTCTTAAGCCTCTGCAACACTCTCTTCAGCCTCTGCATCACTCACTTCAGCCTTTGCATCACTCTCTTGAGCCTCTGCATCACTCTCTTAAGCCTCTGCAACTCTCTCTTCAGCCTCTGCATCACTCTCTTATGCCTCTGCATCCCTTTTTGAGCCTCTGCATCATTTTCTAAAGCCTCTGCATTCCTCTCTTGAGCTCCTGCATCCCTCTCATGAGCCTCTGCATCCCTATGTTGAGCCTCTGCAACACTTTCTTCAGCCTCTGCATCACTCTCTTCAGCCTCTGCATCATTCTCTTTAGCCTTTTTTATCACTCTCTTGAGCCTCTGCATCACTCTCTTAATCCAATGCATCCCTCTCTTAAGCCTCTGCATCACTCTCTTGAGCCTCTTCGTCACTCTCAAGAGCCTCTGCATCCCTCTCTTGTGCCTCTGCATCTCTCTGCATCTTGAGCCTCTGCATCACTCTCTTAAGCCTCTGCAACACTCTCTTCAGCCTCTGCATCACTCCCTTAAGCCCCTGCATCCCTCTCTTGAGACTCTGCATCCCTCGCTTGAACCTCTGCATTCCACCTCACTGAACCTCTGCATCCCATCTCATCCCACCCATTCAACCTCTGCATTGAAAATGAAGTGTTTAAGGTTAATTTCTAATCAATTATGTGTTTGCATCATTTTTATCGTATATTTAATTAATTAATAGCAATAAACTGAAAATTCACAAAAACGTGGAAAAACAACAAAATATTGCCTAATTCGATGATATTTTGTTTATATCACATAAATGAAAAGGTGATGATAAACGTCAAAATATTGCTGAATTCGATGATTTTTAGTCCGAAACAAAATGCAAGAAAACTTGCTTAAAATGCAATATTATGCGAAAATCTGTGATTTGAAGGCCAAGTCACGTATCGTGATACTACATGAAATAGTATCGAAATATTGGTAAAAATTAATATATTTACGTAATATCAAACTACATGAAAAACGTGAAAGTCATTATTATACCAAATTTGAGGATTTTAACTTCGAATCATAGAGCGACGTTTCGTATTTTTTAGACCCTAGAAAAGACGTATAAAGATGTTGCTTCCAATACAAATGATAAAAATCAATGTGTTTTCATTAAAATTAACTAAAACTGTTCCTGATTTTCGGTTTATATTACCGATGGAAGATGTACATGTAAAACCGGTCTAATCCGGCTGGAAAGTCGATATTTGCAATAAAAACAGAACTTCTCCCCTTTTCAATATCTTACTCAGTATTTTAACGAGAAACAAATAGATGATTGAAAATGACGTATTAACGTTTTTTCTGATCAATTATGTGTTTGCATAATTTTTAACGTGTATTTAATGAATTAATAACAATAAACTGAAAATTCACAAAAACGTGGAAAAACGGCCTAATTCGATGATATTTTGTTTAAATCACATAAAGGAAAAGAGGATGATAAAGGTCAAAATATTGCTAAATTCGATGATTTTTAGTACAAAACAAAATGCAAGAAAACTTGCTTAGAAATGCAAAAGTTGTGAAATTCTGAGATATGAAGGCCAAATCGCATATCGTGAGAAAATGTGAAGTATTGGTAAAAACGAATATAAATACGTAAAATCACACTACATGAATAACGTGAAAAAAGTCACTATATTACCATATTTAAGGATTTTAACTTCAAATCATAGAGCGAGGTTTCGTATTATTTAGATCCAAGAAAAGACATGACAATGTTGTTTCAAATACAAATGATAAAAATCAATGTGTTTTCATTAGAATGAAGTATGAATTTAAATGATTAAAATCAATGTGTTTTCATTACAATTAACTAAAATGTTCCTGATTTTCCGTTTATATTACCGACGGAAGATGTACTCGTAAAACCGTTCTAATCCGGCTGAAACGTCGATATATGCAATAAAAACCGAACTTCTCCCCTTTCCAATATCTTTCTCAGTATTTTAACGAAAAACAAATTGTTGATTGAAAATGAAGTGTTTAAGGTTATTTTCCTAATCAATTATGTGTTTGCATCATTTTTATCGTATATTTAATGAATTAATAGCAATAAACTGAAAATTCACAGAAACGTGGAAAAACAGCAAAATATTGCCGATTTCGATGATATTTTGTTTATATCATATAAAGAAAAAGGGGATGATAAACGTCAAAATATTGCTGAATTCGATGATTATTAGTACGAAACAAAATGCAAGAAAACTTGCTTAAAATGCAATATTATGCGAAAATCTGAGATTTGAAGGCCAAGTCACATATCGTGATACTACATGAAATAGTATCGAAATATTGGTAAAAATGAATATATTTACGTAATATCAAACTACATGAAAAACGTGAAAAAGTCATTATTATACCAAATTTGAGAATTTTAACTTCGAATCATAGAGCGACGTTTTGTATTTTTTAGACCCTAGAAAAGACGTATAAAGATGTTGCTTCCAATACAAATGATAAAAATCAATGTGTTTTCATTAAAATTAACTAAAATGTTTTTGATTTTCGGTTTATATTACCGATGGAAGATGTACACGTCAAACCGTTCTAATCCGGCTGAAACGTCGATATTTGCAATAAAAACAGAACTTCTCCCCTTTTCAATATCTTACTCAGTATTTTAACGAGAAACAAATAGATGATTGAAAATGAAGTATTTAAGGTTATTTTCTGATCAATTATGTGTTTGCATAATTTTAACGTATATATAATGAATTAATAACAATAAACTGAAAATTCACAAAAACGTGGAAAAACGGCCTAATTCGATGATATTTTGTTTAAATCACATAAAGGAAAAGGGGATGATAAAGGTCAAAATATTGCTAAATTCGTTGATTTTTAGAACAAAACAAAATGCAAGAAAACTTGCTTAAAATGCAAAATTTGCGAAATTCTGAGATTTGAAGGCCAAATCACATATCGTGAGAAAACATAAAGTAGTATCAAAATATTGGTAAAAACGAATATATATACGTAAAATCACACTACATGAAGAACGTGAAAAAAGTCACTATATTACCATATTTGAGGATTTTAAGTTCAAATCATAGAGCGAGGTTTCGTATTATTTAGATCAAAGAAAAGACAAGACAATGTTGTTTCAAATGCAAATGATAAAAATCAATGTTTTTTCATTAGAATGAAGTATGAATTTAAATGATTAAAATCAAAGTGTTTTCATTAGAATTAAATAAAATGTTTTCCGTTTATATTACCGATGGAAGATGTACCCGTAAAACCGCTCTAATCCGGCTGAAACGTCGATATATGCAATAAAAACAGAACTTCTCCCCTTTCCAATATCTTCCTCAGTATTTTAACGAGAAACAAACAGTTGATTGAAAATGAAGTGTTTAAGGTTAATTTCTAATCAATTATATGTTTGCATCATTTTTGTCGTATATTTAATGAATTAATAGCAATAAACTGATAATTCACAAAAACGTGGAAAAACGGCAAAATATTGCCTAATGCGATGATATTTTGTTTAAATCACATAAAAGAAAAGGGGATGATAAAGGTTAAAATATTGCTAAATTCGATGATTTTTAGTACAAAACAAAATGCAAGGAAACTTGCTTAAAAATGTAAAATTTGCGAAATTCTGATATTTGAAGGCCAAATCACATATCGTGAGAAAACATAAAGTAGTATCAAAATATTGGTAAAAACGAATATATATATGTAAAATAACACTACATGAATAACGTGAAAAAAGTCACTATATTACCATATTTGAGGATTTTAACTTCAAATCATAGAGCGAGGTTTCGAATTATTTAGATCAAAGAAATAGACATATGACAATGTTGTTTCAAATACAAATGATAAAAATCAATGTGTTTTCATTAGAATTAACTAAAATGTTCCTGATTTTCCGTTTATATTACCGATTGAAGATGTACACGTAAAACCGCTCTAATCCGGCTGAAACGTCGATATATGCAATAAAAACAGAACTTCTCCCCTTTCCAATGTCTTACTCAGTATTTTAACGAGAAACAAATAGTTGATTGAAAATGAAGTGTTTAAGGTTAATTTCTAATCAATTATATGTTTGCATCATTTTTATCGTATATTTAATGAATTAATAGCAATAAACTGAAAATTCACAAAAACGTGGAAAAAGAGCAAAATATTGCCTAATTCGATGATATTTTGTATATATCACATAAAGGAAAAGGGGATGATAAACCTCAAAATATTGCTGAATTCGATGATTTTTAGTACGAAACAAAATGCAAGAAATTTTGCTTAAGAAGCAATATTATACGAAAATCTGAGATTTGAAGGCCAAATCACAAATCGTGATACTACATGAAATAGTATCGAAATATTGGTAAAAATGAATATATTTACGTAATATCAAACTACATGAAAAACGTGAAAAATCATTATTATGCCAAATTTGAGGATTTTAACTTCGAATCATAAAGCGACGTTTCGTATTTTTTGACCCTAGAAAAGACGTATAAAGATGTTGCTTCCAATACAAATGATAAAAATCAATGTGTTTTCAATAAACTCAAATAAAATGTTCCTGATTTTCGGTTTATATTACCGATGGAAGATGTACACGTAAAACCGCTCTAATCCGGCTGAAACGTCGATATATGCAATAAAAACAGAACTTCTCCCCTTTCCAATATCTTACTCAGTATTTTAACGAGAAACAAATAGTTGATTGAAAATGAAGTGTTTAAGGTTAATTTCTAATCAATTATGTGTTTGCATCATTTTTATCGTATATATACTGAATTAATAGCAATAAAATGAAAATTCACAAAAACGTGGAAAAAGAGCAAAATATTGCCTAATTCGATGATATATTGCTTATATCACATAAAGGAAAAGGGGATGATAAACGTCAAAATATTGCTGAATTCGATGATTTTTAGTACGAAACAAAATGCAAGAAAACTTGCTTAAAAATGCAAAATTTGCGAAATTCTGAGATTTGAAGGCCAAATCACATATCGTGAGAAAACATGAACTAGTCTGGTGGCAAACCTTTGAACCTTTTCCAGTTTAGTCTTATCCTTGACTAGATATGGACTCCATGCTGGGGCTGCATACTCCAGGATTGGCCTGACATATGTGGTATACAAAGTTCTGAATGATTCTTTACACAAGTTTCTGAATGCCGTTCGTATGTTGGCCAACCTGGAATATGCCGCTGATGTTATCCGCTTGATATGTGCTGCAGGAGACAGGTCTGGCGTGATATGAACCCCCAAGTCTTTTTCCTTCTCTGACTCCTGAAGAATTTCCTCTCCCAGATGATACCTTGTATCTGGCCTCCTGCTCCCTACACCTATCTTCATTACATTACATTTGGTTGGGTTAAACTCTAACAACCATTTGTTCGACCATTCCTTCAGCTTGTCTAGGTCTTCTTGAAGCCTCAAACAGTCCTCTTCTGTTTTAATCCTTCTCATAATTTTAGCATCGTCAGCAAACATTGAGAGAAATGAATCGATACCCTCCGGGAGATTATTTACATATATC
Organism: Procambarus clarkii; assembly: GCF_040958095.1. Classification (NCBI taxonomy): domain Eukaryota; kingdom Metazoa; phylum Arthropoda; class Malacostraca; order Decapoda; family Cambaridae; genus Procambarus; species Procambarus clarkii. Next base: position 42,006,490 of record NC_091162.1, on the reverse strand, counting down.
AGAAACAAGATAGGACCGAGTACAAAGCCCTGTGGGACTCCACTGGTGACTTTTCGTCAATCGGAGGTCTCACCCCTCACCGTAACTCTCTGCTTCCTATTGCATAGATACTCCCTTATCCACTGGAGCACCTTACCAGCTACACCTGCCTGTCTCTCCAGCTTATGTACCAGCCTCTTATGCGGTACTGTGTCAAAGGCTTTCCGACAATCCAAGAAAATGCAGTCCGCCCAGCCCTCTCTTTCTTGCTTAATCTTTGTCACCTGATCGAAGAATTCTATCAAGCCTGTAAGGCAAGATTTACCAACCCTGAACCCATGTTGGCGATTTGTCACGAAGTCCCTTCTCTCCAGATGTATTACCAGGTTTTTTCTCACGATCTTCTCCATCACCTTGCATGGTATACAAGTCAAGGACACTGGCCTGTAGTTCAGTGCCTCTTGCCTGTGGCCCTTTTTGTATATTGGGACCACATTCGCCGTCTTCCATATTTCTGGTAGGACTCCCGTCTCCAGTGACTTACTATACACTATGGAGAGTGGCAAGCAAAGTGCCTCTGCACACTCTTTCAGTATCCAAGTTGAGATCCCATCTGGACCAACAGCCTTTCTAACATCCAGATCCAGCAGGTGTCTCTTGACCTCCTCTCTCGTAATTTCGAACTCTTCCAAGGCCGCCTGGTTTACCTCCTTTTCTCTTAGCACAGTGACCTTACCTTGTTCTATTGTGAAGACCTCCTGGAACCTCTTGTTGAGTTCTTCACACACCTCTCTGTCATTCTCTGTATACCTGTCCTCGCCTGTTCGAAGTTTCAATACCTGTTCTTTCACTGTTGTTTTCCTTCTGATGTGACTGTGGAGTAACTTTGGTTCGGCGATGGTTCACATTTTACCCAAACCCTCCCTGCAGTTTTCAAAATTTCACAAACATCCCAATTTCGACGCTTGATCCATATTTTGGAGCCAAATTCTCGCTCTCTGCACGTATTCGCAATTTGAAATTACAACTTTTTAAACCGAATATATGCCAATTACCGGGAGCAGCGATGGGTCACATTTTGCCCAAACCCCCCTGCAGTTTTGAAAATATCACCAACATCTCAAAATCGACGATTGAGCTATATTTTGGAGCCAAATTCTCGCTCTTTGCACGTATTCGCAGTTTGAAATTACGACTTTTTATACAGAAAATATGCCAATTACTGAAAACGGCGATGGATCACATTTTACCCAAACTCTCCCTGCAGATTATAAAATATCCCAAACAACCCAAATTAGGCGCTTACGCCCAATTTTGGAGGCAAATTCTGGCTCTCTGCACGTAATCGCTGTTTGAAATTACGATTTTTGTACCGAAAAAATGCCAATTACTGAGAGCGGCGATAGGTCACATTTTGCCCAAACCCCCCTGCAGTTTTCAAGATATCCCAAACATCCAAATTTCGACCCTTGAGCCATATTTTGGAGCCAAATTCTAGCTTTCTGTATGTATTCGCAGTTTGAAATTACGACCTTTTATACCGAAAATATGCCAATTACTTAAAGCGGCGATAGATCATATTTTGCCCAAACTCTCCCTGCAGTTTTCAAAATATACGAAATATCCAAAATTCGACGCTTGAGCAATATTTTGGAGCCAAATTCTGGCTCTCTTCACGTATTCGCAGTTTGAAATTACAACTTTTTATTCCGAAAATATGCCAATTACTGAGAGCGACGATGGGTCACATTTTGCCCAAACCCCCCTGCAGTTTTCAAGATATTCCAAACATCCCAATTTCGACCCTTGAGCCATATTTTGGAGCCAAATTCTAGCTCTGTTCACGTATTCTCAGATTGAAATGTCGACTTTTTATACAGGAAATATGCCAATTACTGAAAGCGTCGATGGATCACAATTTGCCCAAACCCACCCAACAATTTTTAAAATATCCCACACATCCCAAATTCGACGCTTGATCCATATTTTGGAGGCAAATTCTGGCTCTCTAATGTAATCGCCGTTTGAAATTACGACTTTTTATACCGAAAATATGCCAATTGCTGAGATTGGCTATGGGTCACATTTTGCCGAACCCCCCCCCCCCCCGTGCAGTTTTCAAAATATCCCAAACATCTAAAATTTGACCCTTAAGCAATAGTTTGGAGCCAAATTCTGGCTCTCTGCACGTGTACGCAGTTTGAAATTACGACTTCTTATACCGAAAATATGACAAATACTGAGAGCGGCGATGGATCACATTTTGCCCAATCCCCCCTGCAGTTTTCAAAATATCCCAAACATCCTAAATTAGACCCTTGAGCAATATTTTGGAGTCAAATTCTGGCTCTCTGCACGTACTAGCCGTTTGAAATTACGACTTTCTATACAGAAAATATGCAAATTTCTGAGAGCCGCGATGGGTCACATTTTGCCCCCCCCCCCCCCCAGCAGTTTTCAAAATATTTCAAACGTCCCAAACTCGACGCTTCAGCCATATTAAGGAGTCAAATTTTGGCTCTCTGCACGTAGTCGCCGTTTGAAAGTACGACTTTTTATGCCAAAAATATGCTAATTACTGAAAGCAGTGATGGGTCGCATTTTGACCAAATTCACCCTGCAGTTTTCAAAATATCCAAAACTCTCCAAATTCGACGCTTGAGCAATATTTTGGAGCCAAATTCTGGCTCTTTGCACATGTTCGCAGTATGAAATTACGACTTTTTATACCGAAAATATGCCAATTACTGAGATTAACTATGTATCACATTTTCCGAAACCCCCCCTGCAGTTTTCAAAATATCCCAAACATCCCAAATTTGACTCTTGAGCAATATTTTGGTGCCAAATTCTGGCTTTCTGCACGTATTCGCAGTTTGAAATTACGAATTTTTATACCAAATATATGCCAATTACTGAAAACTGCGATGTATCACATTTTGCCCAAACCCTCCCTTCAGTTTTCAAAATATCCCAAACATCTCAATTTCGACGCTTGAGCCATACTTTAGAGCCCAATTTTTGGCTCTCTGCACGTATTCGCAGTTTGAAATTACGAATTCTTATACCGAAAATATGCCAAATACTGAGAGCGTCGATGGGTCAATCAAATAGTTGATTGAAAATGAAGTGTTTAAGGTTAATTTCTAATCAATTATGTGTTTGCATAATTTTTGTCGTATATTTAATTAATTAATAGCAATAAACTGAAAATTCACAAAAACGTGGAAAAACAACAAAATATTGCCTAATTCGATGATATTTTGTTTATATCACATGAATGAAAAGGTGATGATAAACGTCAAAATATTGCTGAATTCGATGATTTTTAGTACGAAACAAAATGCAAGAAAACTTGCTTAAAATGCAATATTATGCGAAAATCTGTGATTTGAAGGCCAAGTCAAGTATCGTGATACTACATGAAATAGTATCGAAATATTGGTAAAAATTAATATATTTACGTAATATCAAACTACATGAAAAACGTGAGTCATTATTATACCAAATTTGAGGATTTTAACTTCGAATCAAAGAGCGACGTTTCGTATTTTTTAGACCCTAGAAAAGACGTATAAAGATGTTTCTTCCAATACAAATGATAAAAATCAATGTGTTTTCATTAAAATTAACTAAAATGTTCCTGATTTTCGGTTTATATTACCGATGGAAGATGTACACGTAAAACCGGTCTAATCCGGCTGAAAAGTCGATATTTGCAATAAAAACAGAACTTCTCCCCTTTTCAATATCTTACTCAGTATTTTAACGAGAAACAAATAGATGATTGAAAATGAAGTATTAGGTTTTTTCTGATCAATTATGTGTTTGCGGAATTTTTAACGTATATTTAATGAATTAATAAGAATAAACTGAAAATTCACAAAAACGTGGAAAAACGGCCTAATTCGATGATATTTTTTTTAAATCACATAAAGGAAAAGAGGATGATAAAGGTCAAAATATTGCTAAATACAATGATTTTTAGTACAAAACAAAATGCAAGAAAACTTGCTTAGAAATGCAAAATTTGCGAAATTCTGAGATATGAAGGCCAAATCACATATCGTGAGAAAATATGAAGTAGTATCGAAATATTGGTAAAAACGAATATAAATACGTAAAATCACACTACATGAATAACGTGAAAAAAGTCACTATATTACCATATTTGAGGATTTTAACTTAAAATCATAGAGCGAGGTTTCGTAGTTTTTAGATCAAAGAAAAAGACATATGACAATGTTGTTTCACATACAAATGATAAAAATCAATGTGTTTTCATTAGAAATAACTAAAATTTTCCTGATTTTCGTTTATATTACCGATGGAAGATGTACACGTAAAACCGCTCTAATCCGGCTGAAACGTCGATATATGCAATAAAAACAGAACTTCTCTCCTTTCCAATCTCTTTCTCAGTATTTTAACGAGAAACAACTAGTTGATTGAAAATGAAGTGTTTAGGGTTAATTTCTAATTGCATCATTTTTATCGTATATTTAATGAATTAATAGCAATAAACTGAAAATTCACAAAAACGTAGAAAAAAGGCAAAATATTGCCTAATTCGATGATATTTTGTTTAAATCACATAAAGGAAAAGGGGATGATAATGTTTAAAATATTGCTAAATGCGATGATTTTTAGTACAAAACAAAATGCAAGAAAACTTGCTTAAAAATGCAAAATTTGCGAAATTCTGAGATATGAAGGCCAAATCGTATATCGTGAGAAAACATGAAGTAGCATCGAAATATTGGTAAAAACGAATATATTTACGTAAAATCACACTATATGAATAACGTGAAAAAAGTCACTATATTACCATATTTGAGGATTTTAACTTCAAATCATAGAGCGAGGTTTCGTATTATTTAGATCCAAGAAAAGACATGACAATGTTGTTTCAAATACAAATGATAAAAATCAATGTGTTTTCATTAGAATGAAGTATGAATTTAAATGATTAAAATCAATGTGTTTTCATTACAATTAACTAAAATATTCCTGATTTTCCGTTTATATTACCGACGGAAGATGTACTCGTAAAACCGCTCTAATCCGGCTGAAACGTCGATATATGCAATAAAAACAGAACTTTTCCCCTTTCCAATATCTTACTCTGTATTTTAACGAAAAACAAATTGTTGATTGAAAATGAAGTGTTTAAGGTTATTTTCCTAATCAATTATGTGTTTGCATCATTTTTATCGTATATTTAATGAATTAATAGCAATAAACTGAAAATTCACAAAAACGTGGAAAAACAGCAAAATATTGCCGATTTCGATGATATTTTGTTTATATCATATAAAGGAAAAGGGGATGATAAACGTCAAAATATTGCTGAATTCGATGATTATTAGTACGAAAGAAAATGCAAGAAAACTTGCTTAAAATGCAATATTATGCGAAAATCTGAGATTTGAAGGCCAAGTCACATATCGTGATACTACATGAAATAGTATCGAAATATTGGTAAAAATGAATATATTTACGTAATATCAAACTACATGAAAAACGTGAAAAAGTCATTATTATACCAAATTTGAGGATTTTAACTTCGAATCATAGAGCGACGTTTCGTATTTTTTAGACCTTAGAAAAGACGTATAAAGATGTTGGTTCCAATACAAATGATGAAAATCAATGTGTTTTCATTAAAATTAACTAAAATGTTTTTGATTTTCGGTTTATATTACCGATGGAAGATGTACACGTCAAACCGTTCTAATCCGGCTGAAACGTCGATATTTGCAATAAAAACAGAACTTCTCCCCTTTTCAATATCTTACTCAGTATTTTAACGAGAAACAAATAGATGATTGAAAATGAAGTATTTAAGGTCATTTTCTGATCAATTATGTGTTTGCATAATTTTAACGTATATATAATGAATTAATAACAATAAACTGAAAATTCACAAAAACGTGGAAAAACGGCCTAATTCGATGATATTTTGTTTAAATCACATAAAGGAAAAGGGGATGATAAAGGTCAAAATATTGCTAAATTCGATGATTTTTAGAACAAAACAAAATGCAAGAAAACTTGCTTAAAAATGCAAAATTTGCGAAATTCTGAGATTTGAAGGCCAAATCACATATCGTGAGAAAACATAAAGTAGTATCAAAATATTGGTAAAAACGAATATATATACGTAAAATCACACTACATGAATAACGTGAAAAAAGTCACTATATTACCATATTTGAGGATTTTAACTTCAAATCATAGAGCGAGGTTTCTTATTATTTAGATCAAAGAAAAGACAAGACAATGTTGTTTCAAATGCAAATGATAAAAATCAATGTTTTTTCATTAGAATGAAGTATGAATTTAAATGATTAAAATCAAAGTGTTTTCATTAGAATTAAATAAAATGTTTTCCGTTTATATTACCGATGGAAGATGTACCCGTAAAACCGCTCTAATCCGGCTGAAACTCGATATATGCAATAAAAACAGAACTTCTCCCCTTTCCAATGTCTTACTCAGTATTTTAACGAGAAACAAACAGTTGATTGAAAATGAAGTGTTTAAGGTTAATTTCTAATCAATTATATGTTTGCATCATTTTTATCGTATATTTAATGAATTAATAGCAATAAACTGAAAATTCACAAAAACGTGCAAAAAGAGCAAAATATTGCCTAATTCGATGATATTTTGTATATATCACATAAAGGAAAAGGGGATGATAAACGTCAAAATATTGCTGAATTCGATGATTTTTAGTACGAAACAAAATTCAAGAAATTTTGCTTTAGAAGCAATATTATACGAAAATCTGAGATTTGAAGGCCAAATCACAATTCGTGATACTACATGAAATAGTATCGAAATATTGGTAAAAATGAATATATTTACGTAACATCAAACTACATGAAAAACGTGAAAAATCATTATTATGCCAAATTTGAGGATTTTAACTTCGAATCATAAAGCGACGTTTCGTATTTTTTGACCCTAGAAAAGACGTATAAAGATGTTGCTTCCAATACAAATGAAAAAAATCAATGTGTTTTCAATAAACTCAAATAAAATGTTCCTGATTTTCGGTTTATATTACCGATGGAAGATGTACACGTAAAACCGCTCTAATCCGGCTGAAACGTCGATATATGCAATAAAAACAGAACTTCTCCCCTTTCCAATATCTTACTCAGTATTTTAACGAGAAACAAATAGTTGATTGAAAATGAAGTGTTTAAGGTTAATTTCTAATCAATTATGTGTTTGCATCATTTTTATCGTATATATACTGAATTAATAGCAATAAACTGAAAATTCACAAAAACGTGGGAAAACAGCAAAATATTGCCTAATTCGATGATATTTTGTTTATATCGCATAAAGGAAAAGGGGATGATAAACGTCAAAATATTGCTGAATTCGATGATTTTTAGTACGAAACAAAATGCAAGAAATTTTGCTTAAGATGCAATATTATGCGAAAATCTGAGATTTGAAGGCCAAATCACATATCGTGAGAAAACATGAAGTAGTATCAAAGTATTGGTAAAAACGAATATATATACATAAAATCACACTACATGAATAACGTGAAAAAAGTCACTATATTACCATATATGAGGATTTTAACTTCAAATCATAGAGCGAGGTTTCTTATTATTTAGATCCAAGAAAAGACATGAAAATGTTGTTTCAAATACAAATGATAAAATCCGGCTGAAATGTCGATATATGGAATAAAAACAGAACTTCTCTCCTTTTAAATATCTTACTCAGTATTTTAACGAGAAGCAAATAGATGATTGAAAATGAAGTATATAAGCTTATTTTCTGATCAATTATATGTTTGCATAAATTTTTCGGATATTTAATGAACTAATAACAATAAACTGATAATTCACAAAAACGTGGAAAAACGGGAAAATATTGCCTAATTTGATGATATTTTGTTTAAATCTCATAAAGGAAAAGGGGATGATAAAGGTCAAAATATTGCTAAATTCGATGATTTTTAGTACGAAACAAAATGCAAGAAAACTAGCTTAAAAATGCAAAATTTGCGAAATTCTGAGATTTGAAGGCCAAATCACATATCGTGAGAAAACATGAACTAGTCTGGTGGCAAACCTTTGAACCTTTTCCAGTTTAGTCTTATCCTTGACTAGATATGGACTCCATGCTGGGGCTGCATACTCCAGGATTGGCCTGACATATGTGGTATACAAAGTTCTGAATGATTCTTTACACAAGTTTCTGAATGCCGTTCGTATGTTGGCCAGCCTGGCATATGCCGCTGATGTTATCCGCTTGATATGTGCTGCAGGAGACAGGTCTGGCGTGATATGAACCCCCCAAGTCTTTTTCCTTCTCTGACTCCTGAAGAATTTCCTCTCCCAGATGATACCTTGTATCTGGCCTCCTGCTCCCTACACCTATCTTCATTACATTACATTTGGTTGGGTTAAACTCTAACAACCATTTGTTCGACCATTCCTTCAGCTTGTCTAGGTCTTCTTGAAGCCTCAAACAGTCCTCTTCTGTTTTAATCCTTCTCATAATTTTAGCATCGTCCGCAAACATTGAGAGAAATGAATCGATACCCTCCGGGAGATCATTTACATATATCAGAAACAAGATAGGACCGAGTACAGAGCCCTGTGGGACTCCACTGGTGACTTCACGCCAACCGGAGGTCTCACCCCTCACCGTAACTCTCTGCTTCCTATTGCATAGATACTCCCTTATCCACTGGAGCACCTTACCAGCTACACCTGCCTGTCTCTCCAGCTTATGTACCAGCCTCTTATGCGGTACTGTGTCAAAGGCTTTCCGACAATCCAAGAAAATGCAGTCCGCCCAGCCCTCTCTTTCTTGCTTAATATTTGTCACCTGATCGAAGAATTCTATCAAGCCTGTAAGGCAAGATTTACCAACCCTGAACCCATGTTGGCGATTTGTCACGAAGTCCCTTCTCTCCAGATGTATTACCAGGTTTTTTCTCACGATCTTCTCCATCACCTTGCATGGTATACAAGTCAAGGACACTGGCCTGTAGTTCAGTGCCTCTTGCCTGTCGCCCTTTTTGTATATTGGGACCACATTCACCGTCTTCCATATTTCTGGTAGGACTCCCGTCTCCAGTGACTTACTATACACTATGGAGAGTGGCAAGCAAAGTGCCTCTGCACACTCTTTCAGTATCCAAGTTGAGATCCCATCTGGACCAACAGCCTTTCTAACATCCAGATCCAGCAGGTGTCTCTTGACCTCCTCTCTCGTAATTTCGAACTCTTCCAAGGCCGCCTGGTTTACCTCCTTTTCTCTTAGCACAGTGACCTTACCTTGTTCTATTGTGAAGACCTCCTGGAACCTCTTGTTAAGTTCTTCACACACAACATCCAGATATCATCCAAATATCCCAAACATCCAAAATATCCCAAACATCCTAAATTAGACCCTTGAGCAATATTTTGGAGTCAAATTCTGGCTCTCTGCACGTACTCGCCGTTTGAAATTACGACTTTCTATACAGAAAATATGCAAATTTCTGAGAGCCGCGATGGGTCACATTTTGCCCCCCCCCCCCCAGCAGTTTTCAAAATATTTCAAACGTCCCAAATTCGACACTTCAGCTATATTAAGGAGTCAAATTTTGGCTCTCTGCACGTAGTCGCCGTTTGAAAGTACGACTTTTTATGCCGAAAATATGCTAATTACTGAAAGCAGTGATGGGTCGCATTTTGACCAAATTCACCCTGCAGTTTTCAAAATATCCAAAACTCTCCAAATTCGACGCTTGAGCAATATTTTGGAGCCAAATTCTGGCTCTTTGCACATGTTCGCAGTATGAAATTACGACTTTTTATACCAAATATATGCCAATTACTGAGATTAACTATGTATCACATTTTGCCGAAACCCCCCCCCCCCTGCAGTTTTCAAAATATCCCAAACATCCCAAATTTGACTCTTGAGCAATATTTTGGTGCCAAATTCTGGCTTTCTGCACGTATTCGCAGTTTGAAATTACGAATTTTTGTACCAAAAATATGCCAATTACTGAAAACGGCGATGTATCACATTTTGCCCAAACCCTCCCTTCAGTTTTCAAAATATCCCAAACATCCCATATTCGACGCTTGAGCCATACTTTAGAGCCCAATTTTTGGCTCTCTGCACGTATTCGCAGTTTGAAATTAGGAATTCTTATACCGAAAATATGCCAAATACTGAGAGCGTCGATGGGTCAATCAAATAGTTGATTGAAAATGAAGTGTTTAAGGTTAATTTCTAATCAATTATGTGTTTGCATCATTTTTGTCGTATATTTAATTAATTAATAGCAATAAACTGAAAATTCACAAAAACGTGGAAAAACAACAAAATATTGCCTAATTCGATGATATTTTGTTTATATCACATAAATGAAAAGGTGATGATAAACGTCAAAATATTGCTGAATTCGATGATTTTTAGTCCGAAACAAAATGCAAGAAAACTTGCTTAAAATGCAATATTATGCGAAAATCTGTGATTTGAAGGCCAAGTCACGTATCGTGATACTACATGAAATAGTATCGAAATATTGGTAAAAATGAATATATTTACGTAATATCAAACTACATGAAAAACGTGAAAGTCATTATTATACCAAATTTGAGGATTTTAACTTCGAATCATAGAGCGACGTTTCGTATTTTTTAGACCTTAGAAAAGACGTATAAAGATGTTGCTTCCAATACAAATGATAAAAATCAATGTGTTTTCATTAAAATTAACTAAAATGTTCCTGATTTTCGGTTTATATTACCGATGGAAGATGTACACGTAAAACCGGTCTAATCCGGCTGAAAAGTCGATATTTGCAATAAAACAGAACTTCTCCCCTTTTCAATATCTTACTCAGTATTTTAACGAGAAACAAATAGATGATTGAAAATGAAGTATTAACGTTTTTTCTGATCAATTATGTGTTGCATAATTTTTAACGTGTATTTAATGAATTAATAACAATTAAGTGAAAATTCACAAAAACGTGGAAAAACGCCCTAATTCGATGATATTTTGTTTAAATCACATAAAGGAAAAGAGGATGATAAAGGTCAAAATATTGCTAAATTCGATGATTTTTAGTACAAAACAAAATGCAAGAAATCTTGCTTAGAAATGCAAAAGTTGCGAAATTCTGAGATATGAAGGCCAAATCGCATATCGTGAGAAAATATGAAGTATTGGTAATAACGAATATAAATACGTAAAATCACACTACATGATTAACGTGAAAAAAGTCACTATATTACCATATTTGAGGATTTTAACTTCAAATCATAGAGCGAGTTTTCGTATTTTTTAGATCAAAGAAAAAGACATATGACAATGTTGTTTCACATACAAATGATAAAAATCAATGTGTTTTCATTAGAAATAACTAAAATGTTCCTGATTTTCCGTTTATATTACCGATGGAAGATGTACATGTAAAACAGCTCTAATCCGGCTGAAACGTCGATATATGCAATAAAAACAGAACTTCTCCCTTTTCCAATATCTTACTCAGTATTTTAACGAGAAACAACTAGTTGATTGAAAATGAAGTGTTTAGGGTTAATTTCTAATCAATTATGTGCTTGCATCATTTTTATCGTATATTTAATGAATTAATAGCAATAAACTGAAAATTCACAAAAACGTAGAAAAAAGGCAAAATATTGCCTAATTCGAAGATATTTTGTTTAAATCACATAAAGGAAAAGGGGATGATAAAGTTTAAAATATTGCTAAATTCGATGATTTTTAGTACAAAACAAAATGCAAGAAAACTTGCTTAAAAATGCAAAATTTGCGAAATTCTGAGATATGAAGGCCAAATCGTATATCGTGAGAAAACATGAAGTAGCATCGAAATATTGGTAAAAACGAATATATTTACGTAAAATCACACTACATGAATAACGTGAAAAAAATCACTATATTACCATCTTTGAGGATTTTAACTTCAAATCATAGAGCGAGGTTTCGTATTATTTAGATCCAAGAAAAGACATGACAATGTTGTTTCAAATACAAATGATAAAAATCAATGTGTTTTCATTAAAATGAAGTATGAATTTAAATGATTAAAATCAATGTGTTTTCATTAGAATTAACTAAAATGTTCCTGATTTTCCGTTTATATTACCGACGGAAGATGTACTCGTAAAACCGCTCTAATCCGGCTGAAACGTCGATATATGCAATAAAAACAGAACTTCTCCCCTTTCCAATATCTTACTCAGTATTTTAACAAGAAACAAATAGTTGATTGAAAATGAAGTGTTTAAGGTTAATTTCTAATCAATTATGTGTTTGCATCATTTTTATCGTATATTTAATGAATTAATAGCAATAAACTGAAAATTCACAATAACGTGGAAAAAGATCAAAATATTGCCTAATTCGATGATATATTGTTTATATCACATAAAGGAAAAGGGGATGATAAACGTCAAAATATTGCTGAATTCTATGATTTTTAGTACGAAACAAAATGCAAGAAAACTTGCTTAAGATGCAATAATTTGCGAAAATCTGAGATTTGAAGGCCAAATCACATATCGTGATTCTACATGAAATAGTATCGAAATATTGGTAAAAATGAATATATTTACGTAATACCAAAGTACATGAAAAACGTGAGAAAGTCCTTATTATGCCAAATTTGAGGATTTTAACTTCGAATCATAAAGCGACTTTTCGTATTTTTTAGACCCTAGAAAAGACGTATAAAGATGTTGCTTCCAATACAAATGATAAAAATCAATGTGTTTTCAATAAACTTAATTAAAATGTTCCTGATTTTCGGTTTATATTACCGATGGAAGATGTACACGTCAAACCGTTCTAATCCGGCTGAAATGTCGATATATGGAATAAAAACAGAACTTCTCTCCTTTTAAATATCTTACTCAGTATTTTAACGAGAAGCAAATAGATGATTGAAAATGAAGTATTTAAGCTTATTTTCTGATCAATTATATGTTTGCATAATTTTTTTCGTATATTTAATGAACTAATAACAATAAACTGATAATTCACCAAAAACGTGGAAAAACGGCAAAATATTGCCTAATTTGATGATATTTTGTTTAAATCACATAAAGGAAAAGGGGATGATAAAGGTCAAAATATTGCTAAATTCGATGATTTTTAGTACAAAACAAAATGCAAGAAAACTTGCTTAAAAATGCAAAATTTGGGAAATTCTGAGATTTGAAGGCCAAATCACATATCGAGAGAAAACATGAAGTAGTATCAAATTATTGGTAAAAACGAATATATATATATACGTAAAGTCACACTACATGAATAACGTGAAAAAGTCACTATATTACCATATTTGAGGATTTTAACTTCAAATCATAGAGCGAGGTTTCGTATTATTTATATTCAAGAAAAGACATGAAAATGTTGTTTCAAATACAAATGATAAAATCCGGCTGAAACGTCGATATATGCAATAAAAACAGAACTTCTCCCCTTTCCAGTATCTTACTCAGTATTTTAACGAGAAACAAATAGTTGATTGAAAATGATGTGTTTAAGGTTTATTTCTAATCAATTATGTGTTTGCATCATTTTTATCGTATATTTAATTAATTAATAGCAATAAACTGAAAATTCACAAAAACCTGGAAAAACAACAAAATATTGCCTAATTCGATGATATTTTGTTTATATCACATAAATGAAAAGGTGATGATAAACGTCAAAATATTGCTGAATTCGATGATTTTTAGTCCGAAACAAAATGCAAGAAAACTTGCTTAAAATGCAATATTATGCGAAAATCTGTGATTTGAAGGCCAAGTCACGTATCGTGATACTACATGAAATAGTATCGAAATATTGGTAAAAATGAATATATTTACGTAATATCAAACTACATGAAAAACGTGAAAGTCATTATTATACCAAATTTGAGGATTTTAACTTCGAATCATAGAGCGACGTTTCGTATTTTTTAGACCCTAGAAAAGACGTATAAAGATGTTGCTTCCAATACAAATGATAAAAATCAATGTTTTTTCATTAAAATTAACTAAAATGTTCCTGATTTTCAGTTTATATTACCGATGGAAGATGGACACGTAAAACCGGTCTAATCCGGCTGAAAAGTCGATATTTGCAATAAAAACAGAACTTCTCCCCTTTTCAATATCTTACTCAGTATTTTAACGAGAAACCAATAGATGATTGAAAATGAAGTATTAACGTTTTTTCTGATCAATTATGTGTTTGCATAATTTTTAACGTGTATTTAATGAATTAATAACAATAAACTGAAAATTCACAAAAACGTGGAAAAATGGCCTAATTCGATGATATTTTGTTTAAATCACATAAAGGAAAAGAGGATGATAAAGGTCAAAATATTGCTAAATTCGATGATTTTTAGTACAAAACAAAATGCAAGAAAACTTGCTTAGAAATGCAAAAGTTGCGAAATTCTGAGATATGAAGGCCAAATCGCATATCGTGAGAAAATATGAAGTATTGGTAATAACGAATATAAATACGTAAAATCACACTACATGAATAACGTGAAAAAAGTCACTATATTACCATATTTGAGGATTTTAACTTCAAATCATAGAGCGAGGTTTCGTATTTTTTAAATCAAAGAAAAAGACATATGACAATGTTGTTTCACATACAAATGATAAAAATCAATGTGTTTTCATTAGAAATAACTAAAATGATCCTGATTTTCCGTTTATATTACCGATGGAAGATGTACACGTAAAACCGCTCTAATCCGGCTGAAACGTCGATATATGCAATAAAAACAGAACTTCTCCCCTTTCCAATATCTTACTCAGTATTTTAACGAGAAACAACTAGTTGATTGAAAATGAAGTGTTTAGGGTTAATTTCTAATCAATTATGTGCTTGCATCATTTTTATCGTATATTTAATGAATTAATAGCAATAAACTGAAAATTCACAAAAACGTAGAAAAAAGGCAAAATATTGCCTAATTCGATGATATTTTGTTTAAATCACATAAAGGAAAAGGGAATGATAAAGTTTAAAATATTGCTAAATTTGATGATTTTTAGTTCAAAACAAAATGCAAGAAAACTTGCTTAAAAATGCAAAATTTGCGAAATTCTGTGATATGAAGGCCAAATCGTATGTCGTGAGAAAACATGAAGTAGCATCGAAATATTGGTAAAAACGAATATATTTACGTAAAATCACACTACATGAATAACGTGAAAAAAGTCACTATATTACCATATTTGAGGATTTTAACTTCAAATCATAGAGCGAGGTTTCGTATTATTTAGATCCAAGAAAAGACATGACAATGTTGTTTCAAATACAAATGATAAAAATCAATGTGTTTTCATTAGAATGAAGTATGAATTTAAATGATTAAAATCAATGTGTTTTCATTAGAATTAACTAAAATGTTCCTGATTTTCCGTTTATATTACCGACGGAAGATGTACTCGTAAAACCGCTCTAATCCGGCTGAAACGTCGATATATGCAATAAAAACAGAACTTCTCCCCTTTCCAATATCTTACTCAGTATTTTAACGAGAAACAAATAGTTGATTGAAAATGAAATGTTTAAAGTTAATTTCTAATCAATTATGTGTTTGCATCATTTTTATCGTATATTTAATGAATTAATAGCAATAAACTGAAAATTCACAAAAACGTGGAAAAAGAGCAAAATATTGCCTAATTCGATGATATATTGTTTATATCACATAAAGGAAAGGGGATGATAAACGTCAAAATATTGCTGAATTCGATGATTTTTAGTACGAAACAAAATGCAAGAAAACTTGCTTAAGATGCAATAATTTGCGAAAATCTGAGATTTGAAGGCCAAATCACATATTGTGATTCTACATGAAATAGTATCGAAATATTGGTAAAAATGAATATATTTACGTAATACCAAAGTACATGAAAAACGTGAGAAAGTCCTTATTATGCCAAATTTGAGGATTTTAACTTCGAATCATAAAGCGACTTTTCGTATTTTTTAGACCCTAGAAAAGACGTATAAAGATGTTGCTTCCAATACAAATGATAAAAATCAATGTGTTTTCAATAAACTTAATTAAAACGTTCCTGATTTTCGGTTTATATTACTGATGGAAGATGTACACGTCATACCGTTCTAATCCGGCTGAAATGTCGATATATGGAATTAAAACAGAACTTCTCTCCTTTTAAATATCTTACTTAGTATTTTAACGAGAAGCAAATAGATGATTGAAAATGAAGTATTTAAGCTTATTTTCTGATCAATTATATGTTTGCATAACTTTTTTCGTATATATAATGAACTAATAACAATAAACTGATAATTCACAAAAACGTGGAAAAACGGCAAAATATTGCCTAATTTGATGATATTTTGTTTAAATCACATAAAGGAAAAGGGGGTGATAAAGGTCAAAATATTGCTAAATTCGATGATTTTTAGTACAAAACAAAATGCAAGAAAACTTGCTTAAAATGCAATATTTTGCGAAAATCTGAGATTTGAAGGCCAAATCACATATCGTGATACTACATGAAATAGTATCGAAATATTGGTAAAAATGAATATATTTACGTAATATCAAACTACATGAATGTTTATATTGAGACCAGAGGCACACGGGAGCAATTCGGCTCCTGTTAATTCTCTTGGACGAAGTGTTATGGAAGATCAGAGTAGTGATCTGCCATCATCAACACGCTGTCATCAATTTCAAGGGAAGTGTCTTTCCGAAACCCGTTTATCTTTCATTTATGGCCATTAATGTCAGTGGATATAGGGTGCGTCGGTTAGAGCACGAGATAGCCTCATACTAAAGGTAATTAAGCCAGGTCTTCATGGTTCCTTGTACAGTGTTTTCTCTGATATAGCTGTCATATACTAGGATTCTGGCTTTACAGCTAGCGCCCTTTTGACAGGTCAAGACGAGGAAGCATGCTTTGTGCATCAGTTACCAGGGTGATGGAAGCTACCTCAAAGAGGGAAAATGTGGTGTCTACATCCTGGTTATACCTGGTGGACTAAGGCCTGCTGTACTATAAGATAAGGAACCTCTTCAATGTATGTAGTCTAATACTGTAGTTTGATTGGGTGCATATATATAAATTCAATTAATATAAACCCCCTCCCCCCTAATGTGTAGAGGATCGATTTATGAGATTATGAGATTATTGCAGAAATACAGTCCACTCATTATCATACAAATTGCTATCGAAGTATATAAATTAACGTAAATATAAATTCATATAAATTAAATAAATATAAATCTCATAGGTCGGTTCCCACACCTTGAGCCATATTTTGGAGCCAAATTCTGGCTTTCTGTATGTATTCGCAGTTTGAAATTAGGACTTTTTATACCGTAAATATGCCAATTACTTAAAGCGGCGATGGATCACATTTTGCCCAAACTCTCCCTGCAGTTTTCAAAATAACAAAATATCCAAAATTCGACGCTTGAGCAATATTTTGGAGCCAAATTCTGGCTCTCTTCACGTATTCGCAGTTAGAAATTACAACTTTTTATACCGAAAATATGCCAATTACTGAGAGCGACGATGGGTCACATTTTGCCCAAACTCCCCTGCAGTTTTCAAGATATCCCAAACATCCCAATTTCGACCCTTGAGCCTTCTCACAATACTACCATATTTGAGGATTTTAACTTCAAATCATAGAGCGAGGTTTCGTATTATTTAGACCCAAGAAAAAGACATTTGACAATGTTGTTTCAAATACAAATGCTAAAAATCAATGTGTTTTCATTAGAATTAACTAAAATGTTCCTGATTTTCGGTTTATATTACCGATGGAAGATGTACACATAAAACCGCTCTAATTCGGCTGAAACGTCGATATATGCAATAAAAACAGAACTTCTCCCCTTTCCAATATCTTACTCATTATTTTAACGAGAAACAAATAGTTGTTAGAAAATGAAGTGTTTAAGGTTAATTTCTAATCAATTATGTGTTTGCATCATTTTTATCGTATATTTAATGAATTAATAGCAATAAACTGAAAATTCA
The DNA here is from genome assembly GCF_040958095.1 of Procambarus clarkii. NCBI lineage: Eukaryota > Metazoa > Arthropoda > Malacostraca > Decapoda > Cambaridae > Procambarus > Procambarus clarkii. The sequence goes on along the minus strand of NC_091162.1, from coordinate 41,988,458 downwards.
CAAAAACGTGGAAAAACAGCAAAATGTTGCTGAATTCGATGATTTTTAGTACGAAACAAAATGCAAGAAAACTTGCTTAAAATGCAATATTATGCGAAAATCTGAGATTTGAAGGCCAAGTCACATATCGTGATACTACATGAAATAGTATCGAAATATTGGTAAAAATGAATATATTTACGTAATATCAAACTACATAAAAACGTGAAAAAGTCATTATTATACCAAATTTTAGGATTTTAACTTCGAATCATAAAGCGACGTTTCGTATTTTTTAGACCCTAGAAAAGACGTGTAAAGATGTTGTTTCCAATACAAATGATAAAAATCAATGTGTTTTCATTAAAATTAACTAAAATGTTCCTGATTTTTGGTTTATATTACCGATGGAAGATGTACACATAAAACCGTTCTAATCCGGCTGAAACGTCGATATATGCAATAAAAACAGAACTTCTCTCCTTTTAAATATCTTACTCAGTATTTTAACGAGAAGCAAATAGATGATTGAAAATGAAGTATTTAAGCTTATTTTCTGATCAATTATATGTTTGCATAATTTTTTTCGTATATATAATGAACTAATAACAATAAACTGATAATTCACAAAAACGTGGAAAAACGGCAAAATATTGCCTAATTTGATGATATTTTGTTTAAATCACATAAAGGAAAAGGGGATGATAAAGGACAAAATATTGCTAAATTCGATGATTTTTAGTACAAAACAAAATGCAAGAAAACTTGCTTAAAATGCAATATTTTGCGAAAATCTGAGATTTGAAGGCCAAATCACATATCGTGATACTACATGAAATAGTATCGAAATATTGGTAAAAATGAATATATTTACGTAATATCAAACTACATGAATGTTTATATTGAGACCAGAGGCACACGGGAGCAATTCGGCTCCTGTTAATTCTCTTGGACGAAGTGTTATGGAAGATCAGAGTAGTGATCTGCCATCATCAACACGCTGTCATCAATTTCAAGGGAAGTGTCTTTCCGAAACCCGTTTATCTTTCATTTATGGCCATTAATGTCAGTGGATATAGGGTTCGTCGGTTAGAGCACGAGATAGCCTCATACTAAAGGTAATTAAGCCAGGTCTTCATGGTTCCTTGTACAGTGTTTTCTCTGATATAGCTGTCATATACTAGGATTCTGGCTTTACAGCTAGCGCCCTTTTGACAGGTCAAGACGAGGAAGCATGCTTTGTGCATCAGTTACCAGGGTGATGGAAGCTACCTCAAAGAGGGAAAATGTGGTGTCTACATCCTGGTTATACCTGGTGGACTAAGGCCTGCTGTACTATAAGATAAGGAACCTCTTCAATGTATGTAGTCTAATACTGTAGTTTGATTGGGTGCATATATATAAATTCAATTAATATAAACCCCCTCCCCCCTAATGTGTAGAGGATCGATTTATGAGATTATGAGATTATTGCAGAAATACAGTCCACTCATTATCATACAAATTGCTATCGAAGTATATAAATTAACGTAAATATAAATTCATATAAATTAAATAAATATAAATCTCATAGGTCGGTTCCCACACCTTGAGCCATATTTTGGAGCCAAATTCTGGCTTTCTGTATGTATTCGCAGTTTGAAATTAGGACTTTTTATACCGTAAATATGCCAATTACTTAAAGCGGCGATGGATCACATTTTGCCCAAACTCTCCCTGCAGTTTTCAAAATAACAAAATATCCAAAATTCGACGCTTGAGCAATATTTTGGAGCCAAATTCTGGCTCTCTTCACGTATTCGCAGTTAGAAATTACAACTTTTTATACCGAAAATATGCCAATTACTGAGAGCGACGATGGGTCACATTTTGCCCAAACTCCCCTGCAGTTTTCAAGATATCCCAAACATCCCAATTTCGACCCTTGAGCCTTCTCACAATACTACCATATTTGAGGATTTTAACTTCAAATCATAGAGCGAGGTTTCGTATTATTTAGACCCAAGAAAAAGACATTTGACAATGTTGTTTCAAATACAAATGCTAAAAATCAATGTGTTTTCATTAGAATTAACTAAAATGTTCCTGATTTTCGGTTTATATTACCGATGGAAGATGTACACATAAAACCGCTCTAATTCGGCTGAAACGTCGATATATGCAATAAAAACAGAACTTCTCCCCTTTCCAATATCTTACTCATTATTTTAACGAGAAACAAATAGTTGTTAGAAAATGAAGTGTTTAAGGTTAATTTCTAATCAATTATGTGTTTGCATCATTTTTATCGTATATTTAATGAATTAATAGCAATAAACTGAAAATTCACAAAAACGTGGAAAAACAGCAAAATGTTGCTGAATTCGATGATTTTTAGTACGAAACAAAATGCAAGAAAACTTGCTTAAAATGCAATATTATGCGAAAATCTGAGATTTGAAGGCCAAGTCACATATCGTGATACTACATGAAATAGTATCGAAATATTGGTAAAAATTAATATATTTACGTAATATCAAACTACATAAAAACGTGAAAAAGTCATTATTATACCAAATTTTAGGATTTTAACTTCGAATCATAAAGCGACGTTTCGTATTTTTTAGACCCTAGAAAAGACGCGTAAAGATGTTGTTTCCAATACAAATGATAAAAATCAATGTGTTTTCATTAAAATTAACTAAAATGTTCCTGATTTTTGGTTTATATTACCGATGGAAGATGTACACATAAAACCGTTCTTATCCGGCTGAAACGTCGATATATGCAATAAAAACAGAACTTCTCCCCTTTTCAATATCTTACTCAGTATTTTAACGAGAAACCAATAGATGATTGAAAATGAAGTATTTAAGGTTATTTTCTGATCAATTATGTGTTTGCATAATTTTTATCGTATATATAATGAATTAATAACAATAAACTGAAAATTCACAAAAACGTGGAAAAACTGCCTAATTACATGATATTTTGTTTAAATCACATAAAGGAAAAGGGGATGATAAAGGTCAAAATATTGCTAAATTCGATGATTTTTAGTACAAAACAAAATGCAAGAAAACTTGCTTAAAATGCAAAATTGGCGAAATTCTGAGATTTGAAAGCCAAATCACATATCGTGAGAAAACATGAAGTAGTATCGAAATATTGGTTAAAACGAATATATATACGTAAAATCACACTACATGAATACCGTGAAAAAAGTCACTATATTACCATATTTGAGGATTTTAACTTCAAATCATAGAGCGTGGTTTCGTATTATTTAGATCCAAGAAAAGACATATGACAATGTTGTTTCGAATACAAATGATAAAAATCAATGTGTTTTCATTAGAATTAACTAAAATATTCCTGATTTTCCGTTTATATTACCGATGGAAGATGTACACATACAACCGCTCTAATCCGGCTGAAACGTCGATATATGCAATAAAAAAAGAACTTCTCCCATTTCCAATATCTTACTCAGTATTTTAACGAGAAACAAATAGTTGATTGAAAATGAAGTGTTTAAGGTTAGTTTCAAATCAACTATGTGTTTGCATCATTTTTATCGTATATTTAATGAATTAATAGCAATAAACTGAAAATTCACAAAAACGTGGAAAAACAGCAAAATATTGCCTAATTCGATGATATTTTGTTTATATCACATAAAGGAAAAGGGGATGATAAACGTCATAATATTGCTGAATTCGATGATTTTTAGTACGAAACAAAATGCAAGAAAACTTGCTTAAAATGCAATATTATGTGAAAATCGGAGATTTGAAGGCCAAATCACATATCGTGATACTTCATGAAATAGTATCGAAATATTGGTAAAAATGAATATATTTACGTAATATCAAACTACATGAATGTTTATATTGAGACCAGAGGCACACGGGAGCAATTCGGCTCCTGTTAATTCTCTTGGACGAAGTGTTATGGAAGATCAGAGTAGTGATCTGCCATCATCAACACGCTGTCATCAATTTCAAGGGAAGTGTCTTTCCGAAACCCGTTTATCTTTCATTTATGGCCATTAATGTCAGTGGATATAGGGTTCGTCGGTTAGAGCACGAGATAGCCTCATACTAAAGGTAATTAAGCCAGGTCTTCATGGTTCCTTGTACAGTGTTTTCTCTGATATAGCTGTCATATACTAGGATTCTGGCTTTACAGCTAGCGCCCTTTTGACAGGTCAAGACGAGGAAGCATGCTTTGTGCATCAGTTACCAGGGTGATGGAAGCTACCTCAAAGAGGGAAAATGTGGTGTCTACATCCTGGTTATACCTGGTGGACTAAGGCCTGCTGTACTATAAGATAAGGAACCTCTTCAATGTATGTAGTCTAATACTGTAGTTTGATTGGGTGCATATATATAAATTCAATTAATATAAACCCCCTCCCCCCTAATGTGTAGAGGATCGATTTGTGAGATTATGAGATTATTGCAGAAATACAGTCCACTCATTATCATACAAATTGCTATCGAAGTATATAAATTAACGTAAATATAAATTCATATAAATTAAATAAATATAAATCTCATAGGTCGGTTCCCACACCTTGAGCCATATTTTGGAGCCAAATTCTGGCTTTCTGTATGTATTCGCAGTTTGAAATTAGGACTTTTTATACCGTAAATATGCCAATTACTTAAAGCGGCGATGGATCACATTTTGCCCAAACTCTCCCTGCAGTTTTCAAAATAACAAAATATCCAAAATTCGACGCTTGAGCAATATTTTGGAGCCAAATTCTGGCTCTCTTCACGTATTCGCAGTTAGAAATTACAACTTTTTATACCGAAAATATGCCAATTACTGAGAGCGACGATGGGTCACATTTTGCCCAAACTCCCCTGCAGTTTTCAAGATATCCCAAACATCCCAATTTCGACCCTTGAGCCTTCTCACAATACTACCATATTTGAGGATTTTAACTTCAAATCATAGAGCGAGGTTTCGTATTATTTAGACCCAAGAAAAAGACATTTGACAATGTTGTTTCAAATACAAATGCTAAAAATCAATGTGTTTTCATTAGAATTAACTAAAATGTTCCTGATTTTCGGTTTATATTACCGATGGAAGATGTACACATAAAACCGCTCTAATTCGGCTGAAACGTCGATATATGCAATAAAAACAGAACTTCTCCCCTTTCCAATATCTTACTCATTATTTTAACGAGAAACAAATAGTTGTTAGAAAATGAAGTGTTTAAGGTTAATTTCTAATCAATTATGTGTTTGCATCATTTTTATCGTATATTTAATGAATTAATAGCAATAAACTGAAAATTCACAAAAACGTGGAAAAACAGCAAAATGTTGCTGAATTCGATGATTTTTAGTACGAAACAAAATGCAAGAAAACTTGCTTAAAATGCAATATTATGCGAAAATCTGAGATTTGAAGGCCAAGTCACATATCGTGATACTACATGAAATAGTATCGAAATATTGGTAAAAATTAATATATTTACGTAATATCAAACTACATAAAAACGTGAAAAAGTCATTATTATACCAAATTTTAGGATTTTAACTTCGAATCATAAAGCGACGTTTCGTATTTTTTAGACCCTAGAAAAGACGTGTAAAGATGTTGTTTCCAATACAAATGATAAAAATCAATGTGTTTTCATTAAAATTAACTAAAATGTTCCTGATTTTTGGTTTATATTACCGATGGAAGATGTACACATAAAACCGTTCTAATCCGGCTGAAACGTCGATATATGCAATAAAAACAGAACTTCTCTCCTTTTAAATATCTTACTCAGTATTTTAACGAGAAGCAAATAGATGATTGAAAATGAAGTATTTAAGCTTATTTTCTGATCAATTATATGTTTGCATAATTTTTTTCGTATATATAATGAACTAATAACAATAAACTGATAATTCACAAAAACGTGGAAAAACGGCAAAATATTGCCTAATTTGATGATATTTTGTTTAAATCACATAAAGGAAAAGGGGATGATAAAGGACAAAATATTGCTAAATTCGATGATTTTTAGTACAAAACAAAATGCAAGAAAACTTGCTTAAAATGCAATATTTTGCGAAAATCTGAGATTTGAAGGCCAAATCACATATCGTGAGAAAACATGAAGTAGTATCGAAATATTGGTTAAAACGAATATATATACGTAAAATCACACTACATGAATACCGTGAAAAAAGTCACTATATTACCATATTTGAGGATTTTAACTTCAAATCATAGAGCGTGGTTTCGTATTATTTAGATCCAAGAAAAGACATATGACAATGTTGTTTCGAATACAAATGATAAAAATCAATGTGTTTTCATTAGAATTAACTAAAATATTCCTGATTTTCCGTTTATATTACCGATGGAAGATGTACACATACAACCGCTCTAATCCGGCTGAAACGTCGATATATGCAATAAAAAAAGAACTTCTCCCATTTCCAATATCTTACTCAGTATTTTAACTAGAAACAAATAGTTGATTGAAAATGAAGTGTTTAAGGTTAGTTTCAAATCAACTATGTGTTTGCATCATTTTTATCGTATATTTAATGAATTAATAGCAATAAACTGAAAATTCACAAAAACGTGGAAAAACAGCAAAATATTGCCTAATTCGATGATATTTTGTTTATATCACATAAAGGAAAAGGGGATGATAAACGTCATAATATTGCTGAATTCGATGATTTTTAGTACGAAACAAAATGCAAGAAAACTTGCTTAAAATGCAATATTATGTGAAAATCGGAGATTTGAAGGCCAAATCACATATCGTGATACTTCATGAAATAGTATCGAAATATTGGTAAAAATGAATATATTTACGTAATATCAAACTACATGAATGTTTATATTGAGACCAGAGGCACACGGGAGCAATTCGGCTCCTGTTAATTCTCTTGGACGAAGTGTTATGGAAGATCAGAGTAGTGATCTGCCATCATCAACACGCTGTCATCAATTTCAAGGGAAGTGTCTTTCCGAAACCCGTTTATCTTTCATTTATGGCCATTAATGTCAGTGGATATAGGGTTCGTCGGTTAGAGCACGAGATAGCCTCATACTAAAGGTAATTAAGCCAGGTCTTCATGGTTCCTTGTACAGTGTTTTCTCTGATATAGCTGTCATATACTAGGATTCTGGCTTTACAGCTAGCGCCCTTTTGACAGGTCAAGACGAGGAAGCATGCTTTGTGCATCAGTTACCAGGGTGACGGAAACTACCTCAAAGAGGGAAAATGTGGTGTCTACATCCTGGTTATACCTGGTGGACTAAGGCCTGCTGTACTATAAGATAAGGAACCTCTTCAATGTATGTAGTCTAATACTGTAGTTTGATTGGGTGCATATATATAAATTCAATTAATATAAACCCCCTCCCCCCTAATGTGTAGAGGATCGATTTGTGAGATTATGAGATTATTGCAGAAATACAGTCCACTCATTATCATACAAATTGCTATCGAAGTATATAAATTAACGTAAATATAAATTCATATAAATTAAATAAATATAAATCTCATAGGTCGGTTCCCACACCTTGAGCCATATTTTGGAGCCAAATTCTGGCTTTCTGTATGTATTCGCAGTTTGAAATTAGGACTTTTTATACCGTAAATATGCCAATTACTTAAAGCGGCGATGGATCACATTTTGCCCAAACTCTCCCTGCAGTTTTCAAAATAACAAAATATCCAAAATTCGACGCTTGAGCAATATTTTGGAGCCAAATTCTGGCTCTCTTCACGTATTCGCAGTTAGAAATTACAACTTTTTATACCGAAAATATGCCAATTACTGAGAGCGACGATGGGTCACATTTTGCCCAAACTCCCCTGCAGTTTTCAAGATATCCCAAACATCCCAATTTCGACCCTTGAGCCTTCTCACAATACTACCATATTTGAGGATTTTAACTTCAAATCATAGAGCGAGGTTTCGTATTATTTAGACCCAAGAAAAAGACATTTGACAATGTTGTTTCAAATACAAATGCTAAAAATCAATGTGTTTTCATTAGAATTAACTAAAATGTTCCTGATTTTCGGTTTATATTACCGATGGAAGATGTACACATAAAACCGCTCTAATTCGGCTGAAACGTCGATATATGCAATAAAAACAGAACTTCTCCCCTTTCCAATATCTTACTCATTATTTTAACGAGAAACAAATAGTTGTTAGAAAATGAAGTGTTTAAGGTTAATTTCAAATCAACTATGTGTTTGCATCATTTTTATCGTATATTTAATGAATTAATAGCAATAAACTGAAAATTCACAAAAACGTGGAAAAACAGCAAAATGTTGCTGAATTCGATGATTTTTAGTACGAAACAAAATGCAAGAAAACTTGCTTAAAATGCAATATTATGCGAAAATCTGAGATTTGAAGGCCAAGTCACATATCGTGATACTACATGAAATAGTATCGAAATATTGGTAAAAATGAATATATTTACGTAATATCAAACTACATAAAAACGTGAAAAAGTCATTATTATACCAAATTTTAGGATTTTAACTTCGAATCATAAAGCGACGTTTCGTATTTTTTAGACCCTAGAAAAGACGTGTAAAGATGTTGTTTCCAATACAAATGATAAAAATCAATGTGTTTTCATTAAAATTAACTAAAATGTTCCTGATTTTTGGTTTATATTACCGATGGAAGATGTACACATAAAACCGCTCTAATTCGGCTGAAACGTCGATATATGCAATAAAAACAGAACTTCTCCCCTTTCCAATATCTTACTCATTATTTTAACGAGAAACAAATAGTTGTTAGAAAATGAAGTGTTTAAGGTTAATTTCTAATCAATTATGTGTTTGCATCATTTTTATCGTATATATAATGAATTAATAACAATAAACTGAAAATTCACAAAAACGTGGAAAAACTGCCTAATTACATGATATTTTGTTTAAATCACATAAAGGAAAAGGGGATGATAAAGGTCAAAATATTGCTAAATTCGATGATTTTTAGTACAAAACAAAATGCAAGAAAACTTGCTTAAAATGCAAAATTGGCGAAATTCTGAGATTTGAAAGCCAAATCACATATCGTGAGAAAACATGAAGTAGTATCGAAATATTGGTTAAAACGAATATATATACGTAAAATCACACTACATGAATACCGTGAAAAAAGTCACTATATTACCATATTTGAGGATTTTAACTTCAAATCATAGAGCGTGGTTTCGTATTATTTAGATCCAAGAAAAGACATATGACAATGTTGTTTCGAATACAAATGATAAAAATCAATGTGTTTTCATTAGAATTAACTAAAATATTCCTGATTTTCCGTTTATATTACCGATGGAAGATGTACACATACAACCGCTCTAATCCGGCTGAAACGTCGATATATGCAATAAAAAAAGAACTTCTCCCATTTCCAATATCTTACTCAGTATTTTAACGAGAAACAAATAGTTGATTGAAAATGAAGTGTTTAAGGTTAGTTTCAAATCAACTATGTGTTTGCATCATTTTTATCGTATATTTAATGAATTAATAGCAATAAACTGAAAATTCACAAAAACGTGGAAAAACAGCAAAATATTGCCTAATTCGATGATATTTTGTTTATATCACATAAAGGAAAAGGGGATGATAAACGTCATAATATTGCTGAATTCGATGATTTTTAGTACGAAACAAAATGCAAGAAAACTTGCTTAAAATGCAATATTATGTGAAAATCGGAGATTTGAAGGCCAAATCACATATCGTGATACTACATGAAATAGTATCGAAATATTGGTAAAAATGAATATATTTACGTAATATCAAACTACATGAAAAACGAGAAAAAAGTCATTAGTATGCCAAATTTGAGGATTTTAACTTCGAATCATAAAGCGACGTTTCGTATTTTTTAGACCCTAGAAAAGACGTATAAAGATGTTGCTTCCAAAACAAATGATAAAATCAATGTGTTTTCATTAAACTTAACTAAAATGTTCCTGATTTTCGGTTTATATTACCGATGGAAGATGTACACGTAAAACCGTTCTAATCCGGCTGAAACGTCGATATATGCAATAAAAACAGAACTTCTCCCCTTTTAAATATCTTACTCAGTATTTTAACGAGAAACAAATAGATGATTGAAAATGAAGTATTTAAGGTTATTTTCTTATCAATTTTGAGTTTGCATAATTTTTTTCGTATATTTAATGAAATAATAACAATAAACTGATAATTCACAAAAACGTGGAAAAACGGCAAAATATTGCCAAATTCGATGATATTTTGTTTAAATCACATAAAGGAAAAGGGGATGATAAAGGTCAAAATATTGCTAAATTCGATGATTTTTAGTACAAAACAAAATGCAAGAAAACCTGCTTGCATTTTACAAAAACATATTACCATATTCGAGCCTCTGCATCACTCTCTTGAGCCTCTGCATCATTCTCGTGAGCCTCTACAACCTTCTCTTAAGCCTCTGCATCATTATCTTGAGCCCTTGCATCACTCTCTTGAGCCTCTGCATCCCTCTCTTAAAAATCTGCAACACTCTCTTCAGCCTCTGCATCACTCTCTTAAGCCTCTGCATCCCTCTCTTGAGCCTCTGCATCCCTCTCTTAAACCTCTGCATCCCTCGCTTGAGCCTCTGCAACACTCTCTTTAGCCTCTGCATCACTCCCTTGAGCCTCTGCATCACTCTCTTGAGCGTTTGCATCACTCTCTTGAGCCTCTGCATCCCTCTCTTAAGCCTCTGCAGCACTCTCTTCAGCCTCTGCATCACTCTCTAAAACCTCTGCATCCCTCTCTTGAGCCTTTGCATCACTCTCTTGAGCCCCTGCATCCCTCTCACAAGCCTCTGCATCACTCTCTTCAGCCTCTGCAACACTCTCTTAAGCCTCTGCATCCCTTTCTTGAGCCTCTGCATCCCTCTCTTAAGCCTCTGCATCACTCTCTTGAGCCTTTGCATCCCTCTCTTAAGCCTCTGCAACACTCTCCTCAACCTCTGCATCACTCTAATGAGCCTTTGCATCACTCTCTTGGGCCTCTGCATCACTCTCTTAAGCCTCTGCAACACTCTTCAGCCTCTGCATCACTCTCTTAATCCTCTGCATCCCTTTTTTGAGCCTCTGCATCATTTTCGTAAGCCTCTGCATCCCTCTCTTGAGCCTCTGCATCACTCTCTTGAACTCCTGCATCCCCTCATGAGCCTCTGCATCACTTTCCTGAGCCTTTGCATCACTCTCGTAAGCCTCTTCATCCCTCTCTTGAGCCTCTGCGTCACTCTCAAGAGCCTCTGCATCCCTCTCTTGTGCCTCTGCATCCCTTACTTGAGCCTCAACATCATTCTCTTGAGCCCCTGCATTTCTCTCTTGAGCCTCTGCAACACTCTCTTCAGCCTCTGCATCACTCTCTTGAGCCTCTGCATTCCTCTCTTGAGCCTCTGCAACACTCTCTTCAGCCTCTACATCACTCTCTTTAGCCTCTGCACCCCTCTCTTAAGCCTCTGCATCCCTCGCTTGAGCCTCTGCATAACTCTCTTGAGTCTCTGAATCTCTCTCTTGAGCCTCTGAATTCCTCTCTTGAGTCACTGCACCACTCTCTTCATCCTCTGTATCCCTCTCCTATGCCTCTGCATCACTCTGCATCCCTCTCTTGAGCCTTTGCATCACTCTCTTAAGCCTCTGCATCCCTCTCTTAAACCACTGCATCATTCTCGTAAGCCTCTGCATCACTCTCTTGAGCCTCTGCATAACTCTCTTGAGTGTCTGCATCACTCTCTTAAACCTCGGAATCCCTCTCTTGAGCCTCTGAATCCCTCTCTTGAGCCTCTGCATCATTCTCTCGAGCTTCTTCTTCACTCTCTTGATCCTCTTCATCACTCTCTTGAGCCTCTGCATCACTCTCTCGAGCCTCTGCATCACTCTCTTGAGCCTCTGCATCACTCTCTTGAGCCTCTGCATCAATCTCTTAAGCCTCTGCATCCCTCTCTTCATCTTCTACATCACTCTCTTGAGCCTCTGCATCATTCTCTTGAGCCTCTGCATCTATCTCTTAAGCCTCTACATCATTCTCATGAGCCTCTGCATCACTCTCTTGAGCCTCTGCATCACTCTCTTAAACCTCTGCATCTCTCTCTTCAGCCTCTGCATCACTCTCTTCAGCCTCTGCATCCCTCTCTTGAGCCTCTGCATCACTCTCATAAGCCTCTGAATCACTCTCTTGAGCCTCTGCATCCCTCTCTTGAGCCTCTGCATCACTCTCTTCAGCCTCTGCATCCCTCTCTTGAGCCTCTGCATTATTCTCCTAAGCCTCTGCATCACACTCTTGAGCCTCTGCATCACTCACTTTAGCCTCTACCTCACTCGCTTGAGCCTCTGCATCACTCTCTTGAGCCTTTGCATCACTCTCTTGAGCCTCTGAATCCCTCTCTTGATCCTGGGATCACGAGAGGGATATATATATATATATATATATGTCGTACCTAATAGCCAGAACGCACTTCTCAGCCTACTATTCAAGGCCCGATTTGCCTAATAAGCCAAGTTTTCATGAATTAATGTTTTTTCGTCTACCTAACCTACCTAACCTAACCAAACCTAGCTTTTTTTGGCTACCTAACCTAACCTTACCTATAAATATAGGTTAGGTTAGGTTAGGTAGGGTTGGTTAGGTTCGGTCATATATCTACGTTAATTTTAACTCCAATAAAAAAAAATTGACCTCATACATAGAGAAAAGGGTTGCTTTATCATTTCATAAGAAAAAAATTATAGTAAATATATTAATTCAGGAAAACTTGGCTTATTAGGCAAATCGGGCCATGAAGAGTAGGCTGAGAAGTGAGTTCTGGCTACTAGGTACGACATATATATATATATATATATATATATATATATATATATATATATATATATATATATATATATATATATACATATACATATATATATATATATGTATATATATATATATATATATATATATATATATATATATATATATATATATATATATATATATATATATATATATATGTCGTACCTAGTAGCCAGAACTCACTTCTCAGCCTACTATGCAAGGCCTCATTTGCCTAATAAGCCTAGTTTTCATGAATTAATGTTTTTTCGACAACCTAACCTACCTAACCTAACCTAACCTAACGTTTTCGGCCACCTAACCTAACCTAACCTATAAAGATAGGTTAGGTTAGGTTAGGTAGGGTTGGTTAGGTTCGGTCATATATCTACGTTAATTTTAACTCCAATAAAAAAAATTGACCTCATACATAATGAAATGGGTAGCTTTATCATTTCATAAGAAAAAAATTAGAGAAAATATAATAATTCGGGAAAACTTGGCTTATTAGGCAAATCGGGCCTTGCATAGTAGGCTGATAAGTGAGTTCTGGCTACTAGGTACGACATATATATATATATATATATATATATATATATATATATATATATATATATATGTCGTACCTAATAGCCAGAACGCACTTCTCAGCCTACTATTCAAGGCCCAATTTGCCTAATAAGCCAAGTTTTCATGAATTAATGTTTTTTCGTCTACCTAACCTACCTAACCTAACCTAACCTAGCTTTTTTTGGCTACCTAACCTAACCTTACCTATAAATATAGGTTAGGTTAGGTTAGGTAGGGTTGGTTAGGTTCGGTCATATATCTACGTTAATTTTAACTCCAATAAAAAAAAATTGACCTCATACATAGAGAAAAGGGTTGCTTTATCATTTCATAAGAAAAAAATTATAGTAAATATATTAATTCAGGAAAACTTGGCTTATTAGGCAAATCGGGCCTTGAATAGTAGGCTGAGAAGTGAGTTCTGGCTACTAGGTACGACATATATATATATATATATATATCCTTATATATGTCGTATATATATATGTCGTACCTAATAGCCAGAACGCACTTCTCAGCCTACTATGCAAGGCCCGATTTGCCTAATAAGCCAAGTTTTCATTAATTAATGTTTTTTCGACTACCTAACCTACCTAACCTAACCTAACCTACCTTTTTCTGCATCCTAACCCAACCTAACCTATAAAGATAGGTTAGGTTAGGTTAGGTAGGGTTGGTTAGGTTCGGTCATATATCTACGTTAATTTTAACTACAATAAAACAAAATTGACCTCATACATAATGAAATGGGTAGCTTTATCATTTCATAAGAAAAAAAATAGAGAAAATATATTATTTCAGGAAAACTTGGCTTATTAGGCAAATCGGGCCTTGCATAGTAGGCTGAGAAGTGCGTTCTGGCTACTAGGTACGACATATATATATATATATATATATATATATATATATATATATATATATATATATATATATATATATATATATATATATATATATATATATATATATATATATATATATATATTTATATATATATATATATATATATGTATATATATATATATATATATATATATATATATATATATATATATATATATATATATATATATATATATATATATATATATATATATATATATATATATATATATATATATATATATATATATATATATATATATATATATATATATATATATATATATATATATATATATATATATATATATATATATATATATATATATATATATATATATATATATATATATATATATATATATATATATATATATATATATATATATATATATATATATATATATATATATATATATATATATATATATATATATATATATATATATATATATATATATATATATATATATATATATATATATATATATATATATATATATATATATATATATATATATATATATATATATATATATATATATATATATATATATATATATATATATTACGTGCAAACAGCCAAATTCTGGCTCTTTGCACGTAATCGCCGTTTTAAATTACGATTTTTATACCGAAAAAATGTCAATTACTGAGAGCGGCGATGGGTCTTATTTTGCCCAAACCCACCTTGCAGTTTTGAAAATATCCCAAACATGCTAAATTCGACGCTTGAGCCATATTTTGGAGCCAAATTCTGGCTTGCTGTATGTATTCGCAGTTTGAAATTACGACTTTTTATACCGAAAATACGCCAATTACCGGGAGCGGCGATGGGTCACATTTTGCCCTAACCCCCCCTGCAGTTTTCAAAATATCACCAACATCTCAAAATCGACGCTTGAGCCATATTTTGGAGCCAAATTCTCACTCTTTGCACGTATTCGCCGTTTGAAATTACGACTTTTTATACAGATAATATGCCAATTACTGAAAGCGGCGATGGATCACATTTTACCCAAACTCTCCCTGCAGATTATAAAATATTCCAAACATCCCAAATTCGGCGCTTGCGCCCTTTTTTGGAGGCAAATTCTGGCTCTTTGCACGTAATCGCCGTTTTAAATTACGATTTTTAATTACTCTCATACTAATTACTCTCTTATTATTGATAAATTACTCTCTGCACGTATTCACAGTTTGAAATTACGACTTTTTATTCCGAATATATGCCAATTACTGGGAGCAGCGATGTGTCACATTTTGCCCAAACCCCCCTGCAGTTTTCAAAATATCCCAAACATCTCAAATGCGACCCTTGAGCCATATTTTGGAACCAAATTCTGGCTCTCTGCAAGTATTCGCAGATTGAAATTACGACTTTTTATACCGAAAATATGCCAATTACTGAGAGCGGCGAAGGGTCATATTTTGCCTAAACCCACCCTGCAGTTTTCAAAATATCCAAAACTCTCCAAATTCGACGCTTGAGCCATATTTTAGAGCCCAATTTCTGGCTCTGCACGTATTCGCAGTTTGAAATTACGACTTCTTATACCGAAAATATGCCAATTACTGAAAGCGGCGATGGATCACATTTTGCCCAAACCCTCCCAGCAGTTTTCAAAATATCCCAAACATCCCAAATTTGACGCTTGATCCATATTTTGGAGCCGAACTCTGGCTCTCTGCACGTATTCGCAGTTTGAAATTACAAATTTTATTCGGAAAATATGCCAATTACTGAGAGCGGCGAAGAGTCACATTTTGCCCAAACCCACCCTGCAGTTTTCAAAATATCCCAAACATCCAAAATTCGACGCTTGAGCCATATTTTGGAGCCAAGTTCTGGCTCTTTTCACGTATTCGCAGTTTGAAATTTCGACTTTTTATACCGAAAATATGCCAACTACTGAAAGTGGCGATGGGTCACATTTTGCCGAAACCCTCCCTGCAGTTTTCAAAATTTCCCAAACATCCCAATTTCGACGCTTGATCCATATTTTAGAGCCAAATTCTCGCTCTCTGAACGTATTCGCTCTTTGAAATTACAACTTTTTAAACCGAATGTATGCCAATTACCAGGAGCGGCGATGGGTCACATTTTGCCCAAACCCCCCTGCAGTTTTCATTCGTCATTCTCTTGAGCCTTTGCATCCCTCTCTTAAGCCTCTGCATCACTCTCTTTAGCCTTTGTATCCCTCTCTTAAGCCTCTAAATCACTCTCTTGCGCCTCTGCATCCCTCTCCTGAACTCCTGCATCCCTCTCATGAGCCTCTGCATCCCTCTCTTTATACTTTGCATCACTCTCTTAAGCCTCTGCATCCCTCTCTTGAACCTCTGCATTTCTCTCAAGAGCCTCTGCATCCCTCTTTTGTGCCTCTTCATCCCTCACTTGAGCCTCTGCATCTCTCTCTTGAGCCTCTGCATCCCTCCATTGAGCCTCTGCATCCCTCTCTTGAGCCTCTGCATCCGTCTCTTAAGCCTCTGCATCACTCTCTCAAGCCTCTGCTTCCCTCTTTTGATCAACTGCATCACTCTCTTGAGCCTCTGCATCACTCTCTTGATCGTCTGCATTACTCTCTTGAGCCTCTGCATCACTCTCTTTAGCCTCTCTATCACTCTCTTAAGCCTCTGCATCCCGCTCCTGATCCTCTGCATCACTCTCTTTAGCCTCTGCAACATTCTTATGAGCCTCTGCATCACTCTCTTGAGTCTTTGCATCATTCGCTTAGGCCTCCACATCCCTCTCTTGAGCCTCTGCATCACTCTCTTAAGCCTCTGCATCCCTCTCTTGATCCTCTGCATCACTCTCTTGAGCCTCTGCATCATTCTCTTGAGCCTCTGCATCACTCTCTTAAGCCCCTGCATCTCTCTCGTGTGCCTCTGCATCCCTCACTTGACCCTCTGCATCCCTCTCTTGAGCCATTGCATCCCTCTCTTGAGCCTCTGTATCCCTCTCCTGAGCCTTTGCATCACTCTCGTAAGCCTCTGCATCCCTCTCTTGAGCCTCTGCGTCACTCTCAAGAGCCTCTGCATCCCTCTCTTGTGCCTCTGCATCCCTTACTTGAGCCTCAACATCATTCTCTTGAGCCCCTGCATTTCTCTCTTCAGCCTCTGCATCACTCTCTTGATCCTATGCATCACTCTCTTGAGCCTCTGCGTCATTCTCTTGAGCCTCTTCATCATTCTCCTGAGCCTCTGTATCCCTCTCTTGTGCCTCTGCATCCCTCACTTTAGCCTCTGCATCCCTCGCTTGAGCCTCTGCATCACTCTCAAAAGCCTCTGTAACCCTCTCTTGTTCCTCTGCATCCTTCACTTGAGCCTCTGCATCCCTCTCTTGAGCCCCTGCATCCCTCTCTTGAGCCTCTACATCCCTCTCCGAAGCCTCCGAAGGTTCGAGAGGGATGCAGAGGCTCGAAGTGAGGGATGCAGAGGCACAAGAGAGGGATGCAGAGGCTCTTGAGATTGAGGCAGAAGCTCAAGAGAAGGATGCAGAGGCTTAAGAAAGTGATGCCGAGGCTTAAGAGTGTGATGCAGAGGCTGAAGCGAGTGATGTAGAGGCTCAAGAGAGTGAGGTAGAGGCTCTGGAGAGAGGGATGCAGAGGCTCAAGAGAGTGATGCAGAGGCTTAAGAGAAAATGCAGAGGCTCAAGAGAATGATGAAGAGGCTCATGAGAGTGATGCAGAGGATCAAGAGAGTGATACAGAGGCTTAAGAGAGTGATGCAGAGGCTGAAGCGAGTGATGTAGAGGCTCAAGAGAGTGATGTAGAGGCTCTGGAGATAGAAACCTCGCTCATAGAGCGAGGTTTCGTATTATTTAGATCCAAGAAAAGACATATGACAATGTTGTTTCGAATACAAATGATAAACATCAATGTGTTTTCATTAGAATTAACTAAAATGTTCCTGATTTTCCGTTTATATTACCGATGGAAGATGTACACGTAAAACCGCTCTAATCCGGCTGAAACGTCGATACGAATTAATCTCAGTAATCTAATCTCAGTATTATAATTCAGCTAATCCGGCTGAAACGTCGATATATGCAGAAAAAACCGAACTTCTCCCCTTTTCAATATCTTACTCAGTACTTTAACGAGAAACAAATAGATGACTGAAAATGAAGTATTTAAGGTTTTTTTTTGATCAATTATGTGTTTGCCTAATTTTTATGGTATATTTAATGAATTAATAACAATAAACTGAAAATTCACATAAACGTGGAAAAACGACATAATTCGGTGATATTTTGTTTAAATCACATAAAGGAAAAGGGGATGATAAAGGTCAAAATATTGCTAAATTCGATGATTTTTAGTACAAAACAAAATGCAAGAAAACTTGCTTAAAAATGCAAAATTTGCGAAATTCTGAGATTTGAAGGACAAATCACATATCGTGAGAAAACACAAAGTAGTATCGAAATATTAGTAAAAACGAATATATATACTTAAAATCACACTACATGAATAACGTGAAAAATGTCACTATATTACCATATTTGAGGATTTTAACTTCAAATCATAGAGCGTGGTTTCGTATTATTTAGATCCAAGAAAAGACATATGACAATGTTGTTTCAAATACAAATGATAAAAATCAATGTGTTTCCATTAGAATTAACTAAAATGTTCCTGATTTTCCGTTTATATTAACGATGGAAGATGTACACGTAAAACCGCTCTAATCCGGCTGAAACGTCGATATATGCAATAAAAACAGAACTTCTCCCCTTTCCAATATTTTATTTTATTATTTATTTATTTTATTTTATTTTAATATTTTAACTCAGTATTTTAACGAGAAACCAATAGTTGATTGAAAATGAAGTGTTTAAGGTTAATTTCTAATCAATTATGTGTTTGCATCATTTTTATCGTATATTTAATGAATTAATAGCAATAAACTGAAAATTCACAAAAACGTGGAAAAACAGCAAAATATTGAAAATTCAATGATATTTTGTTTATATCCAATAAAGGAAAAGAGGATGATAAACGTCAAAATATTGCTGAATTCGATGATTTTTAGTACGAAACAAAATGCAAGAAAACTTGCTTAAAATGCAATATTATGCGAAAATCTGAGATTTAAAGGCCAACTCACATATTGTGATTAAAGATGTTGCTTCCAATACAAATGATAAAAATCAATGTGTTTTCATTAAACTTAACTAAAATGTTCCTGATTTTCGGTTTATATTACCGATGGAAGATGTACACATAAAACCGTTCTAATCCGGCTGAAACGTCGATATATGCAATAAAAACAGAACTACTCCCCTTTTAAATATCTTATTCAGTATTTTAACGAGAAACCAATAGTTGATTGAAAATAAAGTGTTTAAGGTTAAATTCTAATCAATTATGCGTTTGCATCATTTTTATCGTATATTTAATGAATTAATAGCAATAAACTGAAAATTCACAAAAACGTGGAAAAACAGCAAAATATTGCCAAATTCGATGATATTTTGTTTATATCACATAAAGGAAAAGGGGATGATAAACGTCAAAATATTGCTGAATTTGATGATTTTTAGCACGAAATAAAATGCAAGAAAACTTGCTTAAAATGCAATATTATGCGAAAATCTGAGATTAATCGGCCAATTCACATATCGTGATACTACTTGAAATAGTATCGAAATATTGGTAAAAATGAATATATTTACGTAATATCAAACTACATAAAAAACGTGAAAAAGTCATTATTATGCCAAATTTCAGGATTTTAACTTCGTATCATAAAGCGACGTTTCGTATTTTTTAGACCCTAGTAAAGACATATAAAGATGTTGCTTCCAAAACATATGATAAAAATCAATGTGCTTTCATTAAACTTAACTAAAATGTTCCTGATTTTCGGTTTATATTACCGATGGAAGATGTACAAGTAAAACCGTTCTAATCTGGCTGAAACGTCGATATATGCAATAACAACAGAACTTCTCCCCTTTTCAATATCTTACTCAGTATTTTAACGAGAAACAAATAGGTGATTGAAAATGAAGTATTTAAGGTCATTTTCTGATCAATTTTGAGTTTGCATAATTTTTCTCGTATATTTAATGAAATAATAATAATAAACTGATAATTCACAAAAAACGTGGAAAAACGGCAAAATATTGCCTAATTCGATGATATTTTATTTAAATCACATAAAGAAAAAGGGGATGATAAAGGTCAAAATATTGCTAAATTCGAGTATTTTTAGTACAAAACAAAATGCAAGAAAACTTACTTAAAAATGCAAAATTTGCGAAATTCTGAGATTTGAAGGACAAATCACATATCGTGAGAAAACACAAAGTAGTATCGAAATATTGGTAAAAACGAATATATATACGTAATATCACACTACATGAATAACGTGAAAAATGTCACTATATTACCATATTTGAGGATTTTAACTTAAAATCATAGAGCGTGGTTTCGTATTATTTAGATCCAAGAAAAGACATATGACAGTGTTGTTTCAAATACAAATGATAAAAATCATTGTGTTTTCATTAGAATTAACTAAAATGTTCCTGATTTTCCATTTATATTACCGATGGAAGATGTACACGTAAAACCGCTCTAATCCGGCTAAAACGTCGATATATGCAATACAAACAGAACTTCTCCCCTTTCCAATATCTTACTCAGTATTTTAACGAGAAACAAATAGTTGATTGAAAATGAAGTGTTTAAGGTTAATTTCTAATCAATTATGGGTTTGCATCATTTTTATCGTATATTTAATGAATTAATAGCAATAAACTGAAAATTCACAAAAACGTGGAAAAACAGCAAAATATTGCCTAATTCGATGATATTTTGTATATATCACATAAAGGAAAAGGGGATGATAAACGTCAAAATATTGCTGAATTCGATGATTTTTAGTACGAAACAAAATGCAAGAAAACTTGCTTAAAATGCAATGTTATGCGAAATAATGAGATTTGAAGGCCAAATCACATATCGTGATACTACATGAAATAGTATCGAAATATTGGTAAATATGAATATATTTATTTTTTGATATTTACGATATTTATATTTGATATTTACGAAATATCAAACTACATGAAAAACGTGAAAAAGTCATTATTATGCAAAATTTGAGGATTTTAACTTCGAATCATAAAGCGACGTTTCGTATTTTTTAGACCCTAGAAAAGACGTATAAAGATGTTGCTTCCAATACAAATGATAAAAATCAATGTGTTTTCATCAAACTTAACTAAAATGTTCCTGATTTTCGGTTTTCGGTTTCGTGATGGAAGATGTACACATAAAACCGTTCTAATCCGGCTGAAACGTCGATATATGCAATAAAAACAGAACTTCTCCCCTTTTAAATATCTTACTCAGTATTTTAACGAGAAACAAATAGTTGATTGAAAATGAAGTATTTAAGGTTATTTTCTGATCAATTATGTGTTTGCATAATTTTCTCGTATATTTAATGTAATAATAACAATAAACTGATAATTCACAAAAACGTGGAAAAACGGCAAAATATTGCCTAATTCGATGATATTTTGTTTATATCACGTAAAGGAAAAGAGGATGATAAAGGTCAAAATATTGCTAAATTCGATGATTTTTTTGTACAAAACAAAATGCAAGAAAACTTGCTTAAAAATGCAAAATTTGCGAAATTCTGAGATTTGAAGGCCAAATCACATATCGTGAGAAAACATGAAGTAGTATTGAAATATTGGTAAAACGAATATATATACGTAAAATCACACTACACGAATGCAGAGGCTTAAGAGAGGGATGCAGAGGCTGAAGAGATTGATGCAGAGGCTTAAGAGAGGGATGCAGAGGCTGAAGAGAATGATGCAGAGGCTTAAAAGAGTGATGCAAAGGCTCAGGAGAGTGATACAGAGGCTGAAGAGAATGATGCAGAGGCTTAAGATAGTGATGCAGGGGCTGAAGAGAATGATGTAGAGGCTTAAGAGAGGGATGAAGAGACTCAAAAGAGTGATGCAGAGGCTCAATAGAGGGATGCAGAGGCTTAAGAGACTGATGCAAAGGCTCAAGAGGGGTGCACTGGCTCATGAGAGATATGCTGAGGCTCAGGTGAGGGACGGAGAGCCTTAGGAGAATGATGCAGAGGCTCAAGAGAGTGATGCAGAGGCTCAAGAGAGTGATGCAGAGGCTCAAGAGAGTGATGCAGAGGCTCAAGAGAGGGATGCAGAGGCTCAAGAGAGTGATGCAGAGGCTCAAGAGAGGAATGCATAAGCTGAAGAGACTGATACAGAGGCTTAAGTGAGTGATGCAGAGGCTGAAGTGAGGGATGCCGAGGCTCAAGAGAGTGATGCAGAGGCTCAAGAGAGAGATGCAGAGGCTAAGGAGAGTGACGCAGAGGCTCAAGAGAGTGATGCAGAGGCTCAAGAGAATGATGTAGAGGCTTAAGAGAGGGATGCAGAGGCTCCAGAGAGGGATGCAGAGGATCAAGAGAGTAATGCAGAGGCTCAAGAGAGTGATGCAGAGGCTGAAGAGAATGATGCAGAGGCTTAAGAGAGGGATGCAGAGGCTCAAGAGAGGAATGCAGAGGCTCTTGAGAGTGATGCAGAGGCTCAAGAGAGGGATGCAGAGGCTTAAGAGAGTGATGCAAAGGCTCAATAGAGGGATTCTAAAGCTCATGAGAGGGATGCAGGAGTTCAAGAGAGGGATGCAGAGGCTCAAGAGAGTGATGCAGAGGCTTAAGAGAGGGATGCAGAGGCTCAAGAGAATGATGCAGAGGCTCAAGAGAGTGCTGCAGAGGCTGAAGAGAGAGATGCTGAGGCACCAGAGAGGGATGCAGAGGCTCAAGTGAGTGATGCAGAGGCTGAAGAGAGAGATGCAGAGGCTTAAGAGAGTGATGCAGAGGTTCAAGAGAGTAATGCAGAGGCTCAAGAGAATGACGCAGAGGCTCAAGAGAGTGATGCAGAGGATTAAGAGAGGGACACAGAGGCTTAAGAGAGTGATCCAGAGGCTCTAGAGAGTGATGCAGAGGCTCAAGAGAGTGATGTAGAGGCTCAAAAGAGTGATGCAGAGGCCCAAGAGAGTGTTGCAGAGGATTAAGAGAGTGATGCAGAGGCCGAAGAGAGTTATGCAGAGGCTTAAGAGAGTGATGCAGAGGCTGAAGAGAGTGTTGCAGAGGATTAAGAGAGTGATGCAGATGCTCAAGAGAGGGATGCAGAGGCTCAAGAGAATGATGCAGACTCTTAATAGAGGGATGCAGAGGCTCAAGAGAGTGATGCAGAGGCTTAAGAGAGGGATGCAAAGGCTCAAGAGAATGATGCAGAGGCTTAAGAGAGGGATGCAGAGGCTTAAGAGAGGGATGCAGATGCTCAAGAGAATGATGCAGAGGCTCAAGAGAATGATGTAGAGGCTCAAGAGAGAATGGCAGAGGCTTAGGAGAGGGATGCAGAGGCTCAAGGGTGGGATGCTGAAAATATTGCTAAATTCGATGATTTTATGTACAAAGAACAATCCAAGAAAACTTGCTTAAAAACACAATATTATGTGAAATTCTGAGGATTCTAGGCAAAATCAAATATAGAGAGACAAAAGAAGTACTATGAAAATATTAGTAAATTCGAACATTTTAACCTAAAATCACTCTACATGAAAAACATGGAAAAAGTCACTATAATACCAAATTCGTGGATTTTTACATCAAATCATAGAGCGAGGTTGTGTATTATTTTGATCGTTAAAAATGCATATGAAAACGTTGTTTCCAATTCATATGATAAATATCAATGTGTTTTGTTTAGAAATAACTAAAATATTCCTGAATTCCCATTTATATTGCTCCAAAATATAGCTTTGGTGTCGCATTTGGGATGTTCGGGATATTATAAAAACTGCAGGGGAATTGGGGAAAATGTGACCCATCGCTGCTTTCAGTAATTGGCATATTTTCGGTATAAAAAGTCGGAATTTCAAACTGCGAATACGTGCAGAGAGCCAGATTATAACTCGAAAATGTGACTCTGGCGCCGAATTTGGGATGTTTGGGATATTTTCAAAACTGATGGGAGGTTTGGGCAAAATGTGACCCATCGTCGCTTTCAGTAATTGGCATATTTTCGGTAAAATTCGAAATTTCAAACTGCGAATACGTGCAGAGAGCTAGATTTTGGCTCCAAAATGTGGCTCTTGCATCGAATTTGAGATTTTTTAATATTTTGAAAACTGCTGGGGTGTTTGGGCAAAATGTGACCCACCGCCGCTTTCAGTAATTGGCATATTTTCGGTATAAAAATTCGGAATTTCAATCTGCGAATACGTGCAGAGAGACTGATTTTGGCTCCAAAATGTGGCTCTGGCGTCGAATTTGGGATGTTTAGGATATTTTCAAACTGCAGGGGGTTTGGGCAAAATGTGACCCATCGCCGCTTTCAGTTACTGGCATATTTTCGGTATAAAAAGTCGGAATTTCAAACTACGAATACGCGCAGAGAACCAGAATTTGGCTCCAAAATATGGCTCATGTGTCGAATTTGGGATGTTTGCGTATTTTTTTTATGAAAAATAGTACTTTACAGGCTCAGAAGTCCAGTGCGAAGTCCGCTCGGCCGACCGGCTCCTCGGTCGGAGGGGAGCCGGTGAACAGGGGAATCAGGTTAAAGAATATGTCGATTTGCTATTGCATCAACTGGGATTCGATCGGGGACCATAAGGATTATAACCAACGAACTATCTCCGTTTAGACGGTAGGCCTCCAGTTTGTGTGTGTACTCACCTAGTTGTACTCACCTAGTTGTGTTTGCGGGGGTTGAGCTCTGGCTCTTTGGTCCCGCCTCTCAACCGTCAATCAACAGGTGTACAGATTCCTGAGCCTATCGGGCTCTGTCATATCTACACTTGAAACTGTGTATGGAGTCAGCCTCCACCACATCACCCCCTAATGCATTCCATTTGTCAACCACTCTGACACTAAAAAAGTTCTTTCTAATATCTCTGTGGCTCATTTGGGCACTCAGTTTCCACCTGTGTCCCCTTGTGCGTGTTCCCCTTGTGTTAAATAGACTGTCTTTATCTACCCTATCAATCCCCTTCAGAATCTTGAATGTGGTGATCATGTCCCCCCTACCTGTGTGTGTGTGTGTGTGTGTGTGTGTGTGTGTGTGTTTACTAGTTGTGTTTTTGCGGGGGTTGAGCTTTGCTCTTTCGGCCCGCCTCTCAACTGTCAATCAACTGTTTACTAACTAACTACTAACTTACTAACTACTTTTTTTTCCCACACCACACACACACACGCACACACCAGGAAGCAGCCCGTGACAGCTGACTAACTCCCAGGTACCTATTTGCTGCTAGGTAACAGGGGCACTTAGGGTGAAAGAAACTTTGCCCATTTGTTTCTGCCTCGTGCGGGAATCGAACCCGCGCCACAGAATTACGAGTCCTGCGCGCTATCCACCAGGCTACGAGGCCCCTGTGTGTGTGTGTGTGTGTGTGTGTGTGTGTGTGTGTGTGTGTGTGTGTGTGTGTGTGTGTGTGTGTGTGTGTGTGTGTGTGTGTGTGTGTGTGTGTGTGTGTGTGTGTGTGTGTGTGTGTGTGTGTGTGTGTGTGTGTGTGTGTGTGTGTGTGTGTGTGTGTGTGTGTATGTGTGTGTGTGTGTTTGTGTGTGTGTATGTGTGTGTGTGTGTGTGTGTGTACTCACCTAGTTGTACTCACCTAGTTGTGTTTGCGGGGGTTGAGCTCTGGCTCTTTGGTCCCTCCTCTCAACCGTCAATCAACAGGTGTACAGATTCCTGAGCCTATCGGGCTCTGTCATATCTACACTTGAAACTGTGTATGGAGTCAGCCTCCACCACATCACCCACTAATGCATTCCATTTGTCAACCACTCTGACACTAAAAAAGTTCTTTCTAATATCTCTGTGGCTCATTTGAGCACTCAGTTTCCACCTGTGTCCCCTTGTGCGTGTTCCCCTTGTGTTAAATAGACTGTCTTTATCTACCCTATCAATCCCCTTCAGAATCTTGAATGTGGTGATCATGTCCCCCCTAACTCTTCTGTCTTCCAGCGAAGTGAGGTTTAATTCCCGTAGTCTCTCCACGTAGCTCATACCTCTCAGCTCGGGTACTAGTCTGGTGGCAAACCTTTGAACCTTTTCCAGTTTAGTTTTATCCTTGACTAGAAATGGACTCCATGCTGGGGCTGCATACTCCAGGATTGGCCTGACATATGTGGTATACAAAGTTCTGAATGATTCTTTACACAAGTTTCTGAATGCCGTTCGTATGTTGGCCAGCCTGGCATATGCCGCTGATGTTATCCGCTTGATATGTGCTGCAGGAGACAGGTCTGGCGTGATATGAACCCCCAAGTCTTTTTCCTTCTCTGACTCCTGAAGAATTTCCTCTCCCAGATGATACCTTGTATCTGGCCTCCTGCTCCCTACACCTATCTTCATTACATTACATTTGGTTGGGTTAAACTCTAACTACCATTTGTTCGACCATTCCTTCAGCTTGTCTAGGTCTTCTTGAAGCCTCAAACAGTCCTCTTCTGTTTTAATCCTTCTCATAATTTTAGCATCGTCCGCAAACATTGAGAGAAATGAATCGATACCCTCTGGGAGATCATTTACATATATCAGAAACAAGATAGGACCGAGTACAGAGCCCTGTGGGACTCCACTGGTGACTTCACGCCAATCGGAGGTCTCACCCCTCACCGTAACTCTCTGCTTCCTATTGCTTAGATACTCCCTTATCCACTGGAGCACCTTACCAGCTACACCTGCCTGTCTCTCCAGCTTATGTACCAGCCTCTTATTCGGTACTGTGTGAAAGGCTTTCCGGCAATTCAAGAAAATGCAGTCCGCCCAGCCTTCTCTTTCTTGCTTAATCTTTGTCACCTGATCGTAGAATTCTATCAAGCCTGTAAGGCAAGATTTACCCTCCCTGAACCCATGTTGGCAAATTGTCACGAAGTCCCTTCTCTCCAGATGTGTTACCAGGTTTTTTCTCAGGATCTTCTCCATCATATATGGAGAAGATCTTGACTTGTATACCATCATATATGGTATACAAGTCAAGGACACTGGCCTGTAGTTCAGTGCCTCTTGCCTGTCGCCCTTTTTGTATATTGGGACCACATTCGCCGTCTTCCATATTTCTGATTGGTCTCCCGTCTCCAGTGACTTACTATACACTATGGAGAGTGGCAAGCAAAGTGCCTATGCACACTCTTTCAGTATCCATGGTGAGATCCCATCAGGACCAACAGCCTTTCTAACATCCAGATCCAGCAGGTGTCTCTTGACCTCCTCTCTCGTAATTTCGAACTCTTCAAAGGCCGCCTGGTTTACCTCCCTTTCTCCTAGCACAGTGACCTCACCTTGTTCTATTGTGAAGACCTCCTGGAACCTCTTGTTGAGTTCTTCACACACCTCTCTGTCATTCTCTGTATACCTGTCATCGCCTGTTCGAAGTTTCAATACCTGTTCTTTCACTGTTGTTTTCCTTCTGATGTGACTGTGGAGTAGCTTTGGTTCGGTCTTGGCTTTGTTTGCTATATCATTTTCAAAACTTTTCTCTGCTTCTCTTTTCACCCTGACGTACTCATTCCTGGTTCTCTGGTATCTCTCTCTGCTTTCTGGTGTTCTGTTATTCCGGAAGTTCCTCCACGCCCTTTTGTTCAGTTTCTTCGCTTCCATACATGCCCTATTATACCATGGATCCTTCTGTTGCTTCTCGGATGTGTGTGTGTGTGTGTGTGTGTGTGTGTGTGTGTGTGTGTGTGTGTGTGTGTGTGTGTGTGTGTGTGTGTGTGTGTGTGTGTGTGTGTGTGTGTGTGTGTGTGTGTGTGTGTGTGTGTGTGTGTGTGTGTGTGTGTGTGTGTGTGTGTGTGTGTGTTTGTGTTAGAGAGAAATAGATGTAGTAGATATAAATAAGGAAAAATACATATATATGATAGGCGGGGTCCAAGAGCTAATAACTCGATTCTGCAGATACATATAGTAAATACAAGTAGAAAATAAATACACACTCACACACACTCATACACATTAATTGATAATGAACTGTTATGTGTGGGTATTGATGTGTACTATTGTCAAGACCGACAGACACGTGAAGCTATGTGTGTTTATGTGTTCCTGTAATTGAACTGACATGTGTACGGTAATAATCTGTATGTGTCCATTTTAAAGGTACATATTAGTGAATGTTTATTTAGGTAAATTGATTGACATGTGCGTGTGCGCGCGATTAGTGTTACTGTAATTTATATGGTTAACATTTACACGTTTGAATGACATAGTTTCCCATTATTGTCACATTTTTTGAGTAATAATTGATTAATTGACAGTTGAGAGGCGGGCCGAAAGAGCAGAGCTCAACCCTTGCAAGCAGAACTAGGTGAACACAACTAGATAAATACTAACCAACCACGATCTCGTACAATCCACTACACACGCAACACACTCCCTAAATAACTCAAAGTCATTAAAAAAATCATTAAAAAATTAAAACAAATCAATTAATACACCAAAAATACTAACTATAAATAAAGGCACCAAATTTGAGACATACAGCGACTCCAGCGTGGTCTAGTCGGAAGAGAACGTGTTCTCATCTGAATAGAATGCGATCGAGCCTGTCGGAACGGTGGTGTAACTGCAGGGCACAAATATTTGTGTGTCCCCTCCTGTAGCTGCCTCTGTTTCGACAGGTTCCCTGGATAGCTGGAATTGACCTGGCCCTTGGAAAGTGGGGAAGAGGTGAAATCCGTTGGGCCCACGGATGGATACCTTGGATCCATGGACCTAGGGCAGGTCTAATCACCTGGGATTCGAACCCACGGTGGGAATAAGTGAGGAGATTTGGGGAGGGGGGGAAATATTGTTCCGGAAACCAAACCTCACATAAATCCGGACACACACACACACACACACACACACACACACACACACACACACACACACACACACACACACACACACACACACACACACACACACAAACACAAACACACACACACACACACACACACACACACACACACACACACACACACACACACACACACACACACACACCCTCACCAGAACACTCACAGGGACATTCACACACACACCCATAGACTGTGATAAGGGAGACCATCTGAGGGGACACAGATGGCCTCGTGAACCCACAGGTATAACCGGACACACACTCACCCGGACACTCACAGGGGCACTCACACTCACACTCACACACACTCACAGGGATATACACACTCACACAAAGACACACATCCATAGACACAAACTGTGATAAGGGAGACCATCTGAGGGGACACAGATGGCCTCCTGGACCCACAGGTATATATCAATATTTAATTTAATATGTATTATTAAATTTTAATAAATAAATAAATCAAATTATTTTTTTTATTAAATTATTATTTTATTAAATTATTAAATAATTATTTTATTAAATAAATAAAATAAATTAAATTAGTAAATATTTATTATTTAATTTATAAATCTGACAGATTTTTTAAATATATATATATATATATAAATATATATATATATATATATATATATATATATATATATATATATATATATATAGTATATATATATATATATATATATATATATATATATATATATATATATATATATATATATATATATATATATATATATATATATATATATATATATATATATATATATATATATATATATATATATATATATATATATATATATATATATATATATATATATATATATATATATATATATATATATATCACTCATCACTCTCTTGAGCCTCTGTGTCATTCTCTTGAGCCTCTGCATCCATCTCTTAAGCCTCTACATCATTCTATTGAGCCTCTGCATCACTCTCTTGAGCCTCTGCATCACTCTCTTAAGCCTCTGCATCTTTCTCTTCAGCCTCTGCATCACTCTCTTGAGCCTCTGCATCCCTCTCTTGAGCCTCTGCATCCCTCACTTAAGACGTTCCATCACTCACTTAAGCCTGTGCATCACTCTCGTAAGCCTCTGAATCACTCTCTTGACCCTCTGCATCCCTCTTTTGAGCCTCTGCATCACTCTCTTCAGCCTCTGCATTCCTCTCTTGAGCCTCTGCATCATTCTCCTAAGCCTCTGCATCACACTCTTGAGCCTCTTGAGCCAAATTCTGGCTCTCTGCACGTATTCGCAGTATAATTACGACTTTTTATACCCAAAATATTCCAATTACTGAAAGCCGCGATGGGTCACATTTTGCCCAAACCCTCTCTGCAGTTTTCAAGATATCCCAAACATCCCAATTTCGAAGCTTGATCCATATTTTGGAGCCAAATTCTCGCTCTCTGCACGTATTCGCACTTTGAAATTACGACTTTTTATACCGAAAATATGCCAATTACTGAATGCGGCGATGAGTCACATTTTGCCCAAACCCCCCATGCAGTTTTCAAAATATCTCAAACATCCCAAATTCGACCCTTGTGCCATATTTTGGAGTCAAATTCTCGCTCTCTGCACGTATTCGTAGTTTGAAATTACGACTTTTTATACCCAAAATATGCCAATTACTGAATGCGGCGATGGGTCACATTTTGCCCAAACCCTTCCTGCAGTTTTCAAAATTTCCAAAACATCCCAATTTCGACGCTTGATCCATAATTTGCGGCCAAATTCTCGCTCTCTGCACGTATTCCCTCTTTGAAATTAATTTTTTTTAAACCGTATATATGCCAATTACCGGGAGCAGCGATGGGTCACATTTTGCCCAAACACCCCCTGCAGTTTTCAAAATATCACAAACATCCCAAATTCGACGCTTTAGCCATATTTTGGATCCAAATTCTGGCTCTCTGCACGTATTCGCAGTTTGAAATTACGACTTTTTATACAGAAAATATGCCAATTACTGAAAGCGGCGATAGATCCCCTTTTTCCTAAACTCTCCCTGCAGTTTATAAAATATCCCTATAAAATAGTGGTTTTACGAGGTACTCGTAAAACCGCTCTAATATGGCTGAAACGTTGAAATTTGCAATAAAAACGGAAATTCTCTCCTAATCAATATCTAACTCACTGATTTAACTAGGAACAAATAGTTAATTGAAAATCAAGTATTTAAGGTTAATTTGCAATTAATTACGTGTTTGCATTTTATTTATCGTAAATCTAATGAATAAGTGGCAATAATCCGAAAACGTTTGAAAACGCGGAAAAACGGCAAATATTGCCTAAATCGTTGATATTTGGTTGAAATCTCATAAAAGAAACCGGGATGAAACACCTAAAAATATTGCTAAATTCGATAATTTTATGTACAAAGACCAATCCATGAAAACTTGCTTAAAAACGCAATATTATGTGAAATTCTAAGATCTGTAGGCCAGATCACATATAGAGACAACATGAAGTAGTATCAAAATATTAGTAAATTCGAAGATTTTTACCTAAAATCACTCTACAACAAAAACGTGAAAAAAGTCACTATAATACCAAATTCGAGGATTTTTACTTCAAATCGTAGAGCGAGGTTTCGTATTTTTTTGATCGTTAAAAAGGCCTATGAAAACGCTGTTTCCAATTCAAATGATAAAAATCAATGTGTTTTCTTTAGCAATAACTAAAATATTCTTGAATTCCCGTTTATATTACTGAAAGAAGACGTACTCGTAAAACCACTCTAATCCGGCTGAAACGTCGATATATGCAATAAAAAGATAAAATCTCTCTTAATCAATATCTTACTCACTCTTTTAACGAAGTATCATTAGTTGATTGAAAATCAAGTATTTAAATTTAATTTGCAATTAATTACGTTTCTGCATCATATTTATTGTAAATTTATTGAATTAATTGCAATAAGCCAAATAGGCTTGGAAACGCGGAAAAACGGCAAAATATTGCCTAAATCGTTGATATTTCGTTTTAATTTCCTAAAGGAATACAGGATGAAAAACCTCAAAATATTGCTGATTTGATGATTTTAAGCATAAAGCACAATACAAGAAAACTTGCTTTAAAACGCAATATTATGCGAAATTCTGAGATTTATAAGACAAATCGCGAAACAACATTAAGTCGTATCAAAATATTAGTAAATTAGAACGTTTTTACCTGAAAACACTCAACATGAAAAACGTTAAAAAAGTCACTATAATACCAAATTCGAGGATTTTGACTTCAAATCATAGAGCGAGGTTGCGTATTATTTTGATCATTGAAAAAGCATATGAAAACTTGATTTCCAATTCATATGATAAAAATCAATGTGTTTTCTTTAGAATTAATTAAAATGTTCCTGAAGATCCGTTTATAATACTGAAAGAAGAGGTACTCGTAAAACCGCTCTATTCTGGCTGAAACGTCGAAATTTGCAATAAAACAGAAATTCTCTCCTAATCAATATCTAGCTCACTGTTTTAATGAGGTAAAATAGTTGATTGAAAATCAAGTATTGAAGGTTAATTTGCAATTAATTTCGTGTTTGCATCATATTTATCGTAAATTTAATGAATTAATAGCAATAATCCGAAAAAGTTTGAAAACAAGGAAAAACGGCAAATATTGCCCAAATCGTTGATATTTGGTTGAAATCTCATAAAAGAAAGAGAGTTGAAAACCTCAAAATATTGCTAAATTCAATGATTTTATGTACAAAGAACAATGCAAGAAAACTTGCTTAAAACGCAATACTATGTGAAATTCTGAGATTTGTTGGCCAAATCACATATAGAGATATAACATGAAGTAGTATCAAAATATTAGTAAATACGAACATTTTTACCTAAACCACTAAACATGAAAAATCTGAAAAAAGTCACTATAATACCAAATTCTAGAATTTTTACTTCAAATCAAAGAGCGAGGTTGCGTATTATTTTGATCGTAAAAAAGGCATATGAAAACTTTGTTTCCAATTCAAATGATAAAAATCAATGTGTTTTTTTAGAATTAATTAAAATGTTCCTGAAAATCCGTTGATATTAGTGAAGGAGGAGGTACTCGTAAAACCGCTCAAATCTCGCTGAAACGTCGAAATTTGCAATAAAAACAGAAATTCTCTCCTAATCAATATCTAACTCACTGTTTTTTTGGGCACGGGATTGGGCACAATGTGACCCACCACTGCTTTCAGTAATTGGCATATTTCCGGTATAAAAAACCGGAATTTCAAAATGCGAATACGTGCATCGAGCCAGATTATAACTCCAAAATGTGACTTTGGCGTCAAATTTGGGATGTTTGGGATATTTTGAAAACTGCTGCGAGGTTTGGGCAAAATGTGACCCATCGTCGCTTTCAATAATATGCATATTTTCGGTATAAAAAGTCGGAATTTCACACTGCGAATACGTGCAGAGAGCCTGATTTTGGAGAGGGATGCAGAGGCTGAAGAGAGTGATGCAGAGGCTCAAGAAAGTGATGCAGAGGCTTAAGAGAGGGATGCAGAGGCTTAAGAGCTTATGCAGAGGCTTAAGAGAGGGATGCAGAGGCTCAGGAGAGGGATGTAGAGGCCCAAGAGAGGGATGCAGAGGCTCAAGAGAGGGATGCAGAGGCTCAAGTGAGGGATGCAGAGGCACAAGAGAGGGATGCAGAGGCTCTTGAGAGTGATGCAGGAGTTCAAGAGAGGGATGCAGAGGCTCAAGAGAGTGATTCAGAGGCTTACGAGAGTGATGCAGAGGCTGTAGAGAGGGATGCAGGGGCTCAAGAGAGAGATGCAGACGCTCAAGAGAGGGATGCAGGGGCTCAAGAGAGGGATGCAGAGGCTCAAGTGAGGGATGCAGAGGCTCGAGAGAGTTATGCAGAGGCCTCAAGAGAGGGATTCAGAAGCTTAAGAGAGTGATGCAGAGGCTGAAGAGAGCGTTGCAAAGGCTAAAGAGAGGGATGAAGAGGATGAAGAGAGTGATGCAGAGGCTCAAGAGAGTGATGCAGAGGTTTAGGAGAGTGAGGCAGAGGCTTAGGAGAGGAATGCAGACGCTCAAGAGAGTAATGCAGAGGCTTAAGAAGGTGATGCAGAGGCTCAAGAGAGTGATGCAGAGGCTTAAGAGAGTGATTCAGAGGCTTAAGAGAGTGATGCAGAGGCTTAAGAGAGGGATGCAGAGGCTCAGGAGAGGGATGTAGAGGCCCAAAAGAGGGATGCAGAGGCTCAAGAGAGGGATGCAGAGGCTCACTCTCTTGATCCACTGCATCACTCTCTTGAGCCTCTGCATCACTCTTTTGAGCCATAGCATCATTCTCTTGAGCCTCTGCATCACTATCTTGAGCCTCTGCATCACTCTCCTAATCCTCTATCTTTCTCTCTTGAGCCTCTGCATCCCTCTTTGGAGCCTCAGCATCCCTCTCTTGAGCCTTTTGCAGCACTCTCATGAGCCTCTGCATCACTCTCTTAAGCCTCTGCATCACTTTCTAGAGTCTCTGCATCACTCTCTTCAGCCTCTTCATCCCTCTCTTGAGCGTTTGCATCACTCTCTTAAGCCTCTGCATCCCTCCCTTTGAGCCTCTGCATCATTCTCAAGTGCCTCTGCATCTTTCTCTTGTGCTTCTGCATCACTCACTTTAGCCTCTGCATCCCTGTCTTGAACCTCTGCAACCCTCTCTTGAGCCTTTTCATCCCTCTCTTGAGCCTCTGCATCCCTCTCTTGAGCCTCTGCGGCACCCTCATAAGCCTCTGCATCACTCTCGTAAGCCTCTGCATCACTCTCTTAAGCCTCTGCATCCTTCTCCTGAGCCTCTGAATCACTCTCTTGAGCCTCTCCATCCCTCTCATGAGCCTCTGCATCACTCTTGTAAGCCTCTGCATCACTCTCCTAAGCCTCTGCATCACTCTCTTAAGCCTCTGCATCACTCCCGTAAACCTCTGAATCACTCTCCTGAGTCCATCAGTCTCTTGAGCCCCTGCATCCCTCTTTTTAGCCTCTGCGTCACTTTCGTAAGCATCTGCAACCCTTTCATGAGCCTTAGCATCTCTCTCCTGAAATCCTGCATCCCTCTTTTGAGCCTCTGCATCCCTCTCTTCAGCCTTTGCATCACTCGCTTAAGCCTCTGCAACCCTCTCTTAAGCCTCTGCATCACTCTCTTGAGCCTCTGCATCCCTCTCTTAAGCCTCTGCAACACTCTCTTCAGCCTCTGCATCACTCTGTTGAGCCTCTGCATCAATCTCCAGAGCCTCTACATCACTCTCTTGAGCCTCTGCATCCCTCTCTTTAGCCTCTGCATCACTCCCGTAAGCCTCTGAATCACTCTCTTGAGCCTCTGCATCCCTCTCTTGAGCATCCACATCACTCGTTTCAGCCTCTGCATCCCTCTCTTGAACCTCTGCATCACTCTTGAGCCTATACATCCCTCTCTTGAGCATCTGCATCGCTCTCTGAAGCCTCTGCATCACTCTTATGAGCCTCTGCATCACTCTCTTGAGACTCTGCATCACTCTCTTGAGCCTCTGCATCCCTCTCTTAAGCCTCGGCAACACTCTCTTCAGACTCTGCATCACTCTCTTAAGCCTCTGCTTCCCTCTCATGATCCTCTGCATCACTCTCTTGAGCCTCTACATCACTCGCTTCAGCCTCTGCATCACTCTCTTAAGCCTCTGCATCACTCTTTTGATCCTCTGCATCACCCTCTTGATTCTCTGCATCACTCCTGTTAGCCTCTGAATCACTCTCTCGAGCCTCTGCATCACTCTCGTAAGCCTCTGCATCACACTCTTAAGCCTCTGCATCAGTCCCGTAAACCTCTGAATCACTCTCTTGAGCCTCTCCATCACACTCTTGAGCCCCTGCATCCCTCTATTGAGCCTCTGCATCACTCTCTTGAGCCTCTGCATCGCCCTCTTAAGCCTCTGCATCCCTCTTTTGAGCCTCTCCATCACTTTCTTAGGCCTCTGCATCCCTTTCATGAGCCTTTGCATCTCTCTCCTGACCTCCTGCATCCGTTTTATGAACCTCTGCATCCCTCTCTTGAGCCTCTGCATCACTCTCTAAAGCCTCTGCATCCCTCTCTTGAGCCATTGCATCCCTCTATTGAGCCACTGCATCCCTCTCCATCACACTCTTGAGCCCCTGCATCCCTCTATTGAGCCTCTGCATCACTCTCTTGAGCCTCTGCATCACCCTCTTAAGGCTCTGCATCCCTCTTTTGAGCCTCTGCATCACTTTCTTAGGCCTCTGCATCCCTTTCATGAGCCTTTGCATCTCTCTCCTGACCTCCTGCATCCGTTTTATGAACCTCTGCATCCCTCTCTTGAGCCTCTGCATCACTCTCTAAAGCCTCTGCATCCCTCTCTTGAGCCATTGCATCCCTCTATTGAGCCACTGCATCCCTCTCTTGAGCCCCTGCATCCCTCTCTTAAGCCTCTACATCCCTCTCTTGAGCCTCTGCATCCCTCTCCTGAGCGTCTGCATCACTCTCTTGAGCCTTTGCATCACTCTCTTGAGCCTCTGCATCCCTCTCTTATGCCTCTGCAACACTCTCTTCAGCCTCTGCATCACTCTCTTAAGCCTCTGCATCCCTCTCTTGAGCCTCTGCATCCCTCTCTTAAGCCTCTGCAACACTCTCTTCAGCCTCTGCATCACTCTGTTGAGCCTCTGCATCAACCTCCAGAGCCTCTACATCACTCTCTTGATTGTCTGCATCACTCTCTTGAGCCTCTGCATCACTCTCTTTAGCCTCACTATCACTCTCTTAAGCCTCTGCATCCCGCTCCTGATCCTCTGCATCACTCTCTTTAGTCTTTCATGAGCCTTTGCATCTTTCTCTTGACTTCCTGCATCCCTCTTATGAGCCTCTGCATCCCTCTCTTGAACCTTTGCATCACTCGCTTAAGCCTCTGCATCCCTCTCTTGAGCCTCTGCATCAGTCTCTAAAGCCTCTGCATCCCTCACTTGAGCCTCTGCATCCCTCTCTTGAGCCATTGCATCCCTCTCTTGAGACTCTGCATCAATCTCTTGAGCCTCTGCATCCCTCTCTTAAGCCTCTGCATCACTCTCTTAAGCCAATGAATCACTCTCTTGAGCCTCTGCATCCCTCTCTTGAGCATCTGCATCACTCTCTTCAGCCTCTGCATCCCTCTATTGAGCCTCTGCATCCCTCTCTTAAGCCTCTGCATCACTGTCATGAGCCTCTGCATCACTCTCTTAAGCCTCTGCATCTCTCTTTTCAGCCTCTGCATCCCTCTCTTGAGCCTCTCCATCCCTCTCTTGAGCCCCTGCATCCCTCTCTTGAGCCTCTACATCACTCTCTTGAGCCTCTACATCCCTCTCCTAAGCCTCTGCATCACTCTCTTGAGCCTTTGTATCACTCTCTTGAGCCTCTGCAGCCCTTCTCTTATGCCTCTGAAACACTCTCTTCAGCCTCTGCATTACTCTCTTAAGCCTCTGCATCCCTCTCTTGAGCCTCTGCATCCGTCTCTTAAGCCTCTGCATCACTCTCTCAAGCCTCAACTTCCCTCTTTTGTTCCACTGCATCACTCTCTTGAGCCTCTGCATCACTCTCTTGAGCCTCTGCATCACTCTCTTTAGCGTCTCTATCACTCTCTTAAGCCTCTGCATCCCGCTCCTGATCCTCTGCATCACTCTCTTTAGCCTCTGCATCATTCTTTTGAGCCTCTGCATCACTCTCTTGAGTCTTTGCATCACTCGCTTATGGCCCTGCATCCCTCTCTTGAGCCTCTGCATCACTCTCTTAAGCCTCTGCATCCCTCTCTTGATCCTCTGCATCACTCTCTTGAGCCTCTGCATCATTCTCTTGAGCCTCTGCATCACTCTCTTAAGCCTCTGCATCTCTCTCGTGTGCCTCTGCATCCCTCACTTGACCCTCTGCATCCCTCTCTTGAGCCATTGCATCCCTCTCTTGAGCCTCTGCATCCCTCTCTTGAGCCTCTGCATCCCTCTCTTAAGCCTCTGCATCACTCTCTTAAGCCTCGGCATCACTCTCGTAAGCCTCTGAATCTCTCTCTTGAGCCTCTGCATCCCTCTCTTGAGCATCCGCATCACTCTCTTCAGTCTCTGCATCCCACTCTTGACCCTCTGCATCACTCTCTTGAGCCTATACATCCCTCTCTTGAGCCTCTGTATCGCTCTCTTAAGCCACTGCATCACTCTTATGAGCCTCTGCAATACTCTCTTCAGCCTCTGCATCACTCTCTTAAGCATCTGCATCCCTCTCTTGAGCCTCTACATCCCTCTCTTAAGCCTCTGCAACACTCTCTCCAGCCTCTGCATCACTCTCTTAAGCCTCAGCATCACTCTTTTGATCCTCTGCATCACTCTCCTGATTCTCTGCATCACTCTTGTAAGCCTCTGAATCACTCTCTCTAGCCTCAGCATCACTCTCGTAAGCCACTGCTTTACTCTGAATCACTCTCTTGTGCCTCTCCATCACACTCTTGAGCCCCTGCATCCCACTATTTAGCATCTGCATCACTCTCTTGAGCCTCTGCATCACTCTCTTAAGCCTCTGGATCCCTTTCATGAGCCTTTGCATCTCTCTCTTGACCTCCTGCATCCCTCTTATGAGCCTCTGCATCCCTCTCTTGAACCTTTGCATCACTCGCTTAAGCCTCTGCATCCCTCTCTTGAGCCTCTGCATCACTCTCTAAAGCCTCTGCATCCCTCACTTGAGCCTCTGCATCCCTCTCTTGAGCCATTGCATCCCTCACTTGAGACTCTGCATCAATCTCTTGAGCCTCTGCATCCCTCTCTTAACCCTCTGCATCACTCTCTTACGCCAATGAATCACTCTCTTGAGCCTCTGCATCCCTCTCTTGAGCATCTGCATCACTCTCTTCAACCTCTGCATCCCTCTCTTGAGCCTCTGCATCACTCTCTTAGGCCTCTGCATCACTGTCATGAGCCTCTGCATCACTCTCTTAAGCCTCTGCATCTCTCTTTTTAGCCTCTGCATCACTCTCTTGAGCCTTTGTATCACTCTCTTGAGCCTCTGCAGCCCTTCTCTTATGCCTCTGAAACACTCTCTTCAGCCTCTGCATTACTCTCTTAAGCCTCTGCATCCCTCTCTTGAGCCTCTGCATCCCTCTCTTAAGCCTCTGCAACACTCTCTTCAGCCTCTGCATCACTCTGTTGAGCCTTTGCATCAATCTCCAGAGCCTCTACATCACTCTCTTGAGCCTCTACACCACTCGCTTCAGCCTCTGCATCACTCTCTTAAGCCTCTGCATCACTCTCTTGATCCTCTGCATCACTCTCTTGAGCCTCTTCGTCATTCTCTTGAGCCTCTGCATCCCTCTCTTAATTCTCTGCATCACTCTCTTTAGCCTTTGTATCCCTCTCTTAAGCCTCTAAATCACTCTCTTGCGCCTCTGCGTCCCTTTCCTGTACTCCTGCATCCCTCTCATGAGCCTCTGCATCCCTCTCTTTATCCTTTGCATCACTCTCTTAAGCCTCTGCATCCCTCTCTTGAACCTCTGCATCACTCTCAAGAGCCTCTGCATCCCTCTTTTGTGCCTCTTCATCCCTCACTTGAGCCTCTGCATCTCTCTCTTGAGCCTCTGCATCCCTCCATTGAGCCTCTGCATCCCTCTCTTGAGCCTCTGCATCCGTCTCTTAAGCCTCTGCATCACTCTCTCAAGCCTCTGCTTCCCTCTTTTGTTCCACTGCATCACTCTCTTGAGCCTCTGCATCACTCTCTTGAGCCTCTGCATCACTCTCTTTAGCGTCTCTATCACTCTCTTAAGCCTCTGCATCCCGCTCCTGATCCTCTGCATCACTCTCTTTAGCCTCTGCATCATTCTTTTGAGCCTCTGCATCACTCTCTTGAGTCTTTGCATCACTCGCTTATGCCCCTGCATCCCTCTCTTGAGCCTCTGCATCACTCTCTTAAGCCTCTGCATCCCTCTCTTGATCCTCTGCATCACTCTCTTGAGCCTCTGCATCATTCTCTTGAGCCTCTGCATCACTCTCTTAAGCCTCTGCATCTCTCTCGTGTGCCTCTGCATCCCTCACTTGACCCTCTGCATCCCTCTCTTGAGCCATTGCATCCCTCTCTTGAGCCTCTGCATCCCTCTCTTGAGCCTCTGCATCCCTCTCTTAAGCCTCTGCATCACTCTCTTAAGCCTCGGCATCACTCTCGTAAGCCTCTGAATCTCTCTCTTGAGCCTCTGCATCCCTCTCTTGAGCATCCGCATCACTCTCTTCAGTCTCTGCATCCCACTCTTGACCCTCTGCATCACTCTCTTGAGCCTATACATCCCTCTCTTGAGCCTCTGTATCGCTCTCTTAAGCCACTGCATCACTCTTATGAGCCTCTGCAATACTCTCTTCAGCCTCTGCATCACTCTCTTAAGCCTCTGCATCCCTCTCTTGAGCCTCTACATCCCTCTCTTAAGCCTCTGCAACACTCTCTCCAGCCTCTGCATCACTCTCTTAAGCCTCTGCTTCCCTCTCTTGAGCCTCTGCATCACTCTCCAGAGCCTCTGCATCACTCTCTTGAGTCTCTACATCTATCGCTTCAGCCTCTGCATCACTCTCTTAAGCCTCAGCATCACTCTTTTGATCCTCTGCATCACTCTCTTGATTCTCTGCATCACTCTTGTAAGCCTCTGAATCACTCTCTCTAGCCTCTGCATCACTCTCGTAAGCCACTGCTTTACTCTGAATCACTCTCTTGTGCCTCTCCATCACACTCTTGAGCCCCTGCATCCCTCTATTTAGCCTCTGCATCACTCTCTTGAGCCTCTGCATCACTCTCTTAAGCCTCTGGATCCCTTTCATGAGCCTTTGCATCTCTCTCTTGACCTCCTGCATCCCTCTTATGAGCCTCTGCATCCCTCTCTTGAACCTTTGCATCACTCGCTTAAGCCTCTGCATCCCTCTCTTGAGCCTCTGCATCACTCTCTAAAGCCTCTGCATCCCTCACTTGAGCCTCTGCATCCCTCTCTTGAGCCATTGCATCCCTCTCTTGAGACTCTGCATCAATCTCTTGAGCCTCTGCATCCCTCTCTTAACCCTCTGCATCACTCTCTTACGCCAATGAATCACTCTCTTGAGCCTCTGCATCCCTCTCTTGAGCATCTGCATCACTCTCTTCAACCTCTGCATCCCTCTCTTGAGCCTCTGCATCACTCTCTTAAGCCTCTGCATCACTGTCATGAGCCTCTGCATCACTCTCTTAAGCCTCTGCATCTCTCTTTTTAGCCTCTGCATCACTCTCTTGAGCCTTTGTATCACTCTCTTGAGCCTCTGCAGCCCTTCTCTTATGCCTCTGAAACACTCTCTTCAGCCTCTGCATTACTCTCTTAAGCCTCTGCATCCCTCTCTTGAGCCTCTGCATCCCTCTCTTAAGCCTCTGCAACACTCTCTTCAGCCTCTGCATCACTCTGTTGAGCCTTTGCATCAATCTCCAGAGCCTCTACATCACTCTCTTGAGCCTCTACACCACTCGCTTCAGCCTCTGCATCACTCTCTTAAGCCTCTGCATCACTCTCTTGATCCTCTGCATCACTCTCTTGAGCCTCTTCGTCATTCTCTTGAGCCTCTGCATCCCTCTCTTAATTCTCTGCATCACTCTCTTTAGCCTTTGTATCCCTCTCTTAAGCCTCTAAATCACTCTCTTGCGCCTCTGCGTCCCTCTCCTGTTCTCCTGCATCCCTCTCATGAGCCTCTGCATCCCTCTCTTTATCCTTTGCATCACTCTCTTAAGCCTCTGCATCCCTCTCTTGAACCTCTGCATCACTCTCAAGAGCCTCTGCATCCCTCTTTTGTGCCTCTTCATCCCTCACTTGAGCCTCTGCATCTCTCTCTTGAGCCTCTGCATCCCTCCATTGAGCCTCTGCATCCCTCTCTTGAGCCTCTGCATCCGTCTCTTAAGCCTCTGCATCACTCTCTCAAGCCTCTGCTTCCCTCTTTTGTTCCACTGCATCACTCTCTTGCGCCTCTGCATCACTCTCTTGAGCCTCTGCATCACTCTCTTAAGCCTCTGCATCCCTCTCTTGATCCTCTGCATCACTCTCTTGAGCCTCTGCATCATTCTCTTGAGCCTCTGCATCACTCTCTTAAGCCTCTGCATCTCTCTCGTGTGCCTCTGCATCCCTCACTTGACCCTCTGCATCCCTCTCTTGAGCCATTGCATCCCTCTCTTGAGCCTCTGCATCCCTCTCTTGAGCCTCTGCATCCCTCTCTTAAGCCTCTGCATCACTCTCTTAAGCCTCGGCATCACTCTCGTAAGCCTCTGAATCTCTCTCTTGAGCCTCTGCATCCCTCTCTTGAGCATCCGCATCACTCTCTTCAGTCTCTGCATCCCTCTC
Source organism: Procambarus clarkii (assembly GCF_040958095.1). Lineage (NCBI taxonomy): Eukaryota > Metazoa > Arthropoda > Malacostraca > Decapoda > Cambaridae > Procambarus > Procambarus clarkii. The sequence continues at coordinate 41,945,951 of NC_091162.1, read as the reverse complement.
TTCACCCTCTGCATCACTCTCTTGAGCCTATACATCCCTCTCTTGAGCCTCTGTATCGCTCTCTTAAGCCTCTGCATCACTCTTATGAGCCTCTGCATCACTCTCTTGAGACTCTGCATCACTCTCATGAGCCTCTGCATCCCTCTCTTAAGCCTCTGCAACACTCTCTTCAGCCTCTGCATCACTCTCCTAAGCCTCTGGTTCCCTCTCATGATCCTCTGCATCACTCTCCTGATCCTCTGCATCACTCTCTTGAGCCTCTGCATCACTCTCCAGAGCCTCTGCATCACTCTCTTGAGTCTCTACATCAATCGCTTCAGCGTCTGCATCACTCTCTTAAGCCTCAGCATCACTCTTTTGATCCTCTGCATCACTCTCTTGATTCTCTGCACCATTCTCTTGAGCCTCTGCATCATTCTCTTGAGCCTCTGCATCACTCTCTTAAGCCTCTGCATCTCTCTCGTGTGCCTCTGAATCACTCTCTTGTGCCTCCTCATCATTCTCCAGAGCCTCTGCATCACTCTCTTGAGTCTACATCACTCGCTTCAGCCACTGCATCACTCTCTTAAGCCTCAGCATCACTCTTTGGATCCTCTGCATCACTCTCTTGATTCTCTGCATCTCTCTTGTAAGCCTCGGAATCACTCTCTCGAGCCTCTGCATCACTCTCGTAAGCCACTGCATTACTCTGAATCACTCTCTTGTGCCTCTCCATCACACTCTTGAGCCCTTGCATCCCTCTATTGAGCCTCTGCATCACTCTCTTGAGCCTCTGCATCACTCTCTTAAGCCTCTGGATCCCTCTCTTGAGCCTCTGCATCACTCTCTAAGGCCTCTGCATCCCTCACTTGAGCCTCTGCATCCTCTCTTGAGCCATTGCATCCCTCTCTTGAGACTCTGCATCAATCTCTTGAGCCTCTGCATCCCTCTCTTAAACCTCTGCATCACTCTCTTAAGCCAATGAATCACTCTCTTGAGCCTCTGCATCCCTTCTTGAGCATCTGCATCACTCTCTTCACCCTCTGCATCCCTCTCTTGAGCCTCTGCATCACTCTCTTGAGCCTATACATCCCTCTATTAAGCCTCTGCATCCCTCTCTTAAGCCTCTGCATCACTGTCATGAGCCTCTGCATCACTCGCGTAAGCCTCTGCATCTCTCTCTTCAGCCTCTGCATCCCTCTCTTGAGCCTCTGCATCCCTCTCTTGAGCCCCTGCATCCCTCTCTTGAGCCTCTACATCACTCTCTTGAGCCTTTGCATCACTCTCTTGAGCCTCTGCATCCCCTCTCTTATGCCTCTGCAACAGTCTCTTCAGCCTCTGCATTACTCTCTTAAGCCTCTAAATCCCTGTCTTGAGCCTCTGCATCCCTCTGTTAAGCCTCTGCAACACTCTCTTCAGCCTCTGCATCACTCTCTTGAGCCTCTGCATCACTCTCCAGAGCCTCTACAGCACTCTCTTGAGCCTCTACATCACTCGCTTCAGCCTTTGCATCACTCTCTTTAGCCTCTGCATCCCTCTCTTGATCCTCTGCATCACTCTCTTGAGCCTCTTCATCATTCTCTTGAGCCTCTGCATCCCTCTCTTAAGCCTCTGCATCACTCTCTTTAGCCTTTGCATCCCTCTCTTAAGCCTCTGAATCACTCTCTCGAGCCTCTGCATCCCTCTCTTGAACTCCTGCATCCCTCTCTTGAACTCCTGCATCCCTCTCATAAGCCTCTGCATCCCTCTCTTTAGCCTTTGCATCACTCTCTTAAGCCTCTGCATCCCCCACTTCAACCTCTGCATCACTCTCAAGAGCCTCTGCATCCCTCTCTTGTGTCTCTTCATCCCTCACTTGAGCCTCTGTATCTCTCTCTTGAGTCTCTGCAATCCTCCCTTGAGCCTCTGCATCCCTCTCTTGAGCCTCTGCAACCATCTCTTAAGCCTCTGCATCACTCTCTTAAGCCTCTGCTTCCCTCTTTTGATCCACTGCATCACTTTCTTGAGCCTCTGCATTACTCTCTTTAGCCCCTCTATCACTCTCTTAAGCCTCTGCATCCCGCTCTTGATCCTCTGCATCACTCTCTTGAGCCTCTACATCCCTCTCTAGAGCCTCAGCATCCCTCTCTTGAGCTTCTGCATCACTCTCTTAAGCCTCTGCCGTTCTCTCTTGAGCCTCAGCATCACGCTCTTGAGCCTCTGCATCCCTCTCTGGAGCCTCAGCATCCCTCTCTAGAGCCTTTTGCAGCACTCTCTTGAGCCTCTGCATCACTCTCTTAAGCCTCCGCATCCCTCTCTTGAGCCTCTGCATCACTCTCAAGTGCCTCTGCATCTTTCTCTTGTGCCTCTGCATCACTCACTTTAGCCTCTGCATCCCTCCTTGAGCCTCTGCATCCCTCTCTTGAGCCTATTCATCCCTCTCTTGAGCCTCTGCATCCCTCTCTTGAGCTTCTGCATCACTCTCATAAGGCTCTGCATCACTGTCGTAAGCCTCTGCATCACTCTCTTAAGCCTCTGCATCACTCTCTTAAGCGTCTGAATCACTCTCTTGAGCCTCTACATCACTCTCTTGAGCCCCTGCATCCCTCTATTGAGCCTCTGCATCACTCTCTTAAGCCTCTGCATCACTCTCTTAAGCCTCTGCATCACTCTCTTAAGCGTCTGAATCACTCACTTGAGCCTCTCCATCACTCTCTTGAGCCCTTGCATCCCTCTATTGAGCCTCTACATCCCTCTCCTAGGTCTCATCATCACTCTCTTGAGCCTTTGCATCACTCTCCTGAGGCTCTGCATCCCTCTCATATGCCTCTGAAACACTCTCTTCAGCCTCTGCATCAATCTCCAGAGCCTCTACATCACTCTCTTAAGCCTCTACATCACTCGCTTCAGCCTCTGCATCACTCTCTTAAGCCTCTGCATCACTCTTTTGATCCTCTGCATCACTCTCTTGAGCCTCTTCGTCATGCTCTTGAGCCTCTGCATCCCTCTCTTAAGCCTCTGAATCACTCTCTTTAGCCTTTGGATCCCTCTCCTAAGCCTCTGAATCACTCTCTTGAGCCTCTGCATCCCTCTCTTGAACTCCTGCATCCCTCTCATGAACCTCTGCATTACTCTCCTTAGCCTTTGCATCTCTCTCTTAAGCCTCTGCATCCCTCTCTTAAACCTCTGCATCACTCTCAAGAGCCTCTGCATCCCTCTCTTGTGCCTCTTCATCCCTCACTTGAGCCTCTGCATCTCTCTCTTGAGCCTCTGCATCCCTCCCTTGAGCCTCTGCATCCTTCTTTTGAGCCTCTGCATCCGTCTCTTAAGCCTCTGCATCACTCTCTTAAGCCTCTGCTTCCCTCTTTTGATCCACTGCATCACTCTCTTGAGCCTCTGCATCACTCTCTTGATCGTCTGCATCACTCTCTTGAGCCTCTGCATCACTCTCTCTTGCGCCTCTGTATCACTCTCTTAAGCCTCTGCATCCCGCTCTTGATCCTCTGCATCACTCTCTTTAGCCTCTGCATCACTCTCTCGAGCCTCTGCATCACTCTCGTAAGCCACTGCATCACTCTGAATCACTTTCTTGTGCCTCTCCATCACACTCTTGAGCATCTGCATCCCTCTATTGAGCCTCTGCATCACTCTCTTGAGCCTCTGCATCACCCTCTTAAGCTTCAGCATCCCTCTTTTTAGCCTCTGCATCACTCTCTTAAGCCTCTGGATCCCTTTCATGAGCCTTTGCATCTCTCTCTTGACCTCTTGCATCCCTCTTATGAGCCTCTGCATCCCTCTCTTGAACCTTTGCATCACTCGCTTAAGCCTCTGCATCCCTCTCTTGAGCCTCTGCATCACTCTCTAAAGCCTCTGCATCCCTCACTTGAGCCTCTGCATCCCTCTCTTGAGATATTGCAACCCTCTCTTGAGCCTCTGCATCAATCTCTTGAGCCTCTGCATCCCTCTCTTAAGCCTCTGCATCACTCTCTTAAGCCTCTGAATCACTCTCATGAGCCTCTGCATCCCTCTCTTGAGCATCTGCATCACTTTCTTCAGCCTCTGCATCCCTCTCTTGAGCCTCTGCATCACTCTCTTGAGCCTATACATCCCTCTATTGAGCCTCTGCATCCCTCTCTTAAGCCTCTGCATCACTTTCATGAGCCTCTGCATCACTCTCTTAAGGCTCTGAATCTCTCTCTTCAGCCTCTGCATCCCTCCCTTGAGCCTCTGCATCCCTCTCTTGAGCCCCTGCATCTCTCTCTTGAGCCTCTACATCCCTCTCTTGAGCCTCTGCATCCCTCTCCTAAGCCTCTGCATCACTCTCTTGAGCCTTTGCATCACTCTCTTCAGCCTCTGCATCCCTCTCTTATGCCTCTGCAACACTCTCTTCAGCCTCTGCAATACTCTCTTAAGCCTCTGCATCCCTCTCTTGAGCCTCTGCAACACTCTCTTCAGCCTCTGCATCACTCTCTTGAGCCTCTACATCACTCGCTTGAGCCTCTACATCACTCGCTTCAGCCTTTTGCATCACTCTCTTTAGCCTCTGCATCACTCTCGTGATCCTCTGCATCACTTTCTTGAGCCTCTTCATCATTCTCTTGAGCCTCTGCATTCCTCTCTTAATCCTCTTCATCACTCTCTTTAGCCTTTGCATTCCTCTCTTAAGCCTCTGCATCCCTCTCTTAAGCCTCTGCCTTTCTCTCTTGAGCCTCTGCATCACTCTCTTGAGCCTCTGCATCCCTCTCTTGAACTCCTGCATCCCTCTCATGAGCCTCTGCATCCCTCTCTTTAGCCTTTGTATCTCTCTCGTAAGCCTCTGCATCCCTCTCTTGAACCTCTGCATCACTCTCAAGAGTCTCTGCATCCCTCTCTTGTGCCTCTTCATCCCTCACTTGACCCTCTGCATCTCTCTCTTGAGCCTCTGCATCCCTCCCTTGAGCCTGTGCATCCCTCTCTTGAGCCTCTACATCCGTCTCTTAAGCCTCTGCATCTCTCTCTTAAGCCTCTGCTTCACTCTTTTGATCCACTCCATCACTCTCTTGAGCCTCTGCATCACTCTCTTTATCGTCTGCATCACTCTCTTGAGCCTCTGCATCACTCACTTTAGCCTCTCTATCACTCTCTTAAACCTCTGCATCCCGCTCTTGATCCTCTGCATCACTCTCCTGAGCCTCTACATCCCTCTCTTGAGCCTCTGCATCCCTCTCTTGAGCCTCTGCATCATTCTCTTAAGCCTCTGCCTTTCTCTCTTGAGCCTCTGCATCACTCTCTTGAGCCTCTGCATCCCTCTCTGGAGCCTCAGACTCCCTCTCTAGAGCCTTTTGCAGCACTCTCTTGAGCCTCTGCATCACTCTCTTAAGCCTCTGCATCACTCTCTAGAGTCTCTGCATCACTCTCTTCAGCCTCTGTATCCCTATCTTGAGCCTTTGCATCACTCTCATAAGCCTCTGCATCCCAATAAAAAAAAATTCCAATTTTTTTCACAATGCATCCCAATTTTTTGCAATAAAAACAGAACTTCTCCCCGTTCCAATATCTTACTCAGTATTTTAACGAGAAGCAAATAGTTGATTGAAAATTAAGTGTTTAAGGTTAATTTCTAATCAATTATGTGTTTGCATCATTTTTATCGTATATTTAATGAATTAATAGCAATAAACTGAAAATTCACAAAAACGTGGAAAAACAGCAAAATATTGCCTAATTCGATGATATTTTGTTTATATCACATAAAGGAAAAGAGGATGATAAACGTCAAAATATTGCTGAATTCGATGATTTTTAGTACCAAACAAAATGCAAGAAAACTTGCTTAAAATGCAATATTATGCGAAAATCTGAGATTTGAAGGCGAAATCACATATCGTGATACTACATGAAATAGTATCGAAATATTGGTAAAAATGAATATATTTACGTAATATCAAACTACATGAAACACGTGAAAAAGTCATTATTATGCCAAATTTGAGGATTTTAACTTCGAATCATAAAGCGACGTTTCGTATTTTTTAGACCTTAGAAAAGACGTATAATGATGTTGCTTCCAATACAAATGATAAAAATCAATGTGTTGTCATTAAACTTAACTAAAATGTTCCTGATTTTCGGTTTATATTACCGATGGAAGATGTACACATAAAACCGTTCTAATCCGGCTGAAACGCCGATATATGCAATAAAAACAGAACTTCTCCTCTTTTAAATATCTTACTCGGTATTTTAACGAGAAACAAATAGTTGATTAAAAATGAAGTATTTAAGGTTATTTTCTGATCAATTTTGAGTTTGCATAATTTTTCTCGTATATTTAATGAAATAATAACAATAAACTGATAATTCACAAAAACGTGGAAAAATGGCAAAATATTGCCAAATTCGATGATATTTTGTTTAAATCACATAAAGGAAAAGGGGATGATAAAGGTCAAAATATTGCTGAATTCGATGATTTTTAGTACGAAACAAAATGCAAGAAAACTTGCTTAAAATGCAATATTTTGCGAAATTCTGAGATTTGAAGGCCAAATCACATATCGTGAGAAAACATGAAGTAGTATCGAAATACTGGTAGAAACGAATATAAATACGTAAAATCACACTACATGAATAACGTGAAAAAAGTCACTATATAACCATATTTGAGGATTTTAACTTCAAATCATAGAGCGAGGTTTCGTATTATTTAGATCCAAGAAAAGACATATGACAATGTTGTTTCAAATACAAATGATAAAAATCATTGTGTTTTCATTAGAATTAACTAAAATGTTCCTGATTTTCCATTTATATTACCGATGGAAGATGTACACGTAAAACCGTTCTAATCCGGCTGAAACGTCGATATATGCAATAAAAACAGAACTTCTCTCTTTTTAAATATCTTACTCAGTATTTTAACGAGAAACAAATAAATGATTGATAATGAAGTATTTAAGGTTATTTTCGATTCAATTATTTGTTTGCATCATTTTTCTCGTAAATTTAATGAATTAATAGCAATAAACTGAAAATTCACAAAAACGTGGAAAAACAGCAAAATATTGCCTAATTCGATGATATTTTGTATATATCACATAGAGGAAAAGGGGATGATAAACGTCAAAATATTGCTGAAATGGATGATTTTTAATACGAAACAAAATGCAAGAAAACTTGCTAAAATGCAATATTATGCGAAAATATGAGATTTGAAGGCCAAATCACATATCGTGATACTACATGAAATAGTATCGAAATATTGGTAAAAATGAATATATACGCGAAATATCAAACTACATGAAAAACGTGAAAAAGTCATTATTATGCCAAATTTGAGGATTTTAACTTCGAATCAAAAAGCGACGTTTCGTGTTTTTTAGACCCTAGAAAAGACGTATAAAGATGTTGCTTCCAATACAAATGATAAAAATCAATGTGTTTTCATTAAACTTAACTAAAATGTTCCTGATTTTCGAATTATATTACCGATGGAAGATGTACACGTAAAACCGTTCTAATCCGGCTGAAACGTCGATATATGCAATAAAAACAGAACTTCTCCCCTTTTAAATATCTTACTCAGTATTTTAACGAGAAACAAATAGATGATTGAAAATGAAGTATTTAATGTTATTTTCGATTCAATTATGTGTTTGCATAATTTTTCTCGTATATTTAATGAAATAATAACAATAAACTGATAATTCACAAAAACGTGGAAAAACATTATTATTATTATTAACATCTTTATTGACAAAATTAATTACAATTTTGCCTAATCTGAGGCTTTTGATAGTCTTATTAAATTGAGGTTAATGCTAGTATTCACTGTCACGCAGGACAGAGGGTCATACATAAGACAATAGGTCTAAACTGTAGGCTGAAGCACATATATATCATGGTTACAATCAATGTTTTAATGTGTGGATATGTGAAAACAACTTTCTATTGTGCACTGCCACACAAGGGCAGGGATGGGTTCATAAGTGATACAGCTTAGAATATAAATATAAATTGTTCTTCATTCTTTAAAATGGACAAGCAAATTTTGGGTAAATTGTTAGGATGTCGTCCAGAACACCTGAGTCAATAAAATAGTTACACAGTTGGTGGTACAATAGGCCAGGAGGTCTAAAGTCCTTTACGGTTTCACATTCATCAATATAGTGTTCTAGTGAATGCATTAAAGGTTTATCACAGAGTTTACAATCTGAATATTCTGGTAGTGGCTCAGCCTCACTAACCTGCCAGATGTGACTATAGCCAAGGCGAATTCGCGCAATTACTACATCACATTGCCTGGTCTGATTACTGTGCTGACCATACAAATACCTGTTATTACAGAACTTGTCATAACTTTTAATACTGCAGCTTTCAGGTCTCTGTGCATTTCTTAGTTCTTCTAAATCTGAATTAATTTCTTTAATTTGTATGTTTCTAATAACTGCATTATATAGTCCAAAGTCATAATCAATGTTTTCATTCCTGCAAGCCTCATTGTCTAATTGATCTACAAAGTCATGTTTTTCAACTCCAACATGGGAACATATCCACACAAATTTTATACAAGAATTATTATCATTGGCAAAAATTACATTCCATTTAATATTACAAGCTACTTCCGACATACATTGTGATGGGAAACAGCAAAATATGGCCTAATTCGATGATATTTTGCTTAAATCACATAAAGGAAAAGGGGATGATAAAGGTCAAAATATTGCTAAATTCGATGATTTTTAGTACAAAACAAAATGCAAGAAAACTTGCTTAAAAATGCAAAATTTGCGAAATTCTGAGATTTGAAGGCCAAATCACATATCGTGAGAAAACATGAAGTAGTATCGAAATACTGGTAGAAAGGAATATAAATACGTAAAATCACACTACATGAATAACGTGAAAAAAGTCACTATATAACCATATTTGAGGATTTTAACTTCAAATCATAGAGCGAGGTTTCGTATTATTTAGATCCAAGAAAAGACATATGACAATGTTGTTTCAAATACAAATGATAAAAATCATTGTGTTTTCATTAGAATTAACTAAAATGTTTTGATTTTCCATTTATATTACCGATGGAAGATGTACACGTAAAACCGCTCTAATCCGGCTGAAACGTCGATATATGCAATAAAAACAGAACTTCTCCCCTTTCTAATATCTTACTCAGTATTTTAACGAGAAACAAATAGTTGATTGAAAATGACGTGTTTAAGGTTAATTTCTAATCAATTATGTGTTTGCATCATTTTTATCGTATATTTAATGAATAAATAGCAATAAACTGAAAATTCACAAAAACGTGGAAAAACAGCAAAATATTGCCTAATTCAATGATATTTTGTTTATATCACATAAAGGAAGAGGGGATGATAAACGTCAAAATATTGCTGAATTCAATGATTTTTAGTACGAAACAAAATGCAAGAAAACTTGCTAAAAATGCAATATTATGCGAAAATCTGAGATTTGAAGGCGAAATCACATATCGTGATACTACATGAAATAGTATCGAAATATTGGTAAAAATGAATATATTTACGTAATATCAAACTACATGAAAAACGTGAAAAAGTCATTATTATGCCAAATTTGAGGATTTTAACTTCGAATCATAAAGCGACGTTTCGTATTTTTTAGACCTTAGAAAAGACGTATAATGATGTTGCTTCCAATACAAATGATAAAAACCAATGTGTTTTCATAAACTTAACTAAAATGTTTCTGATTTTCGGTTTATATTACCGTTGGAAGATGTACATATAAAACCGTTCTAATCCGGCTGAAACGTCGATATATGCAATAAAAACAGAACTTCTCCCCTTTTAAATATCTTACTCAGTATTTTAACGAGAAACAAATAGTTGATTGAAAATGAAGTAATTAAGGTTATTTTCTGATCAATTTTGAGTTTGCATAATTTTTCTCGTATATTTAATGAAATAATAACAATAAACTGATAATTCACAAAAACGTGGAAAAACGGCAAAATATTGCCAAATTCGATGATATTTTGTTTAAATCACATAAAGGAAAAGGGGATGATAAAGGTCAAAATATTGCTGAATTCGATGATTTTTAGTACGAAACAAAATGCAAGAAAACTTGCTTAAAATGCAATATTTTGCGAAAATCTGAGATTTGAAGGCCAAATCTCATATCGTGATACAACATGAAATAGTATCGAAATATTGGTAAAAATGAATATATTTACGTAAAATCAAACTACATGAAAAAAGTGAAAAAGTCATTATTATGCCAAATTTGAGAATTTTAACTTCGAATCATAAAGCGACGTTTCGTGTTTTTTAGACCCTAGAAAAGACGTATAAAGATGTTGCTTCCAATACAAATGATAAAAATCAATGTGTTTTCATTAAACTTAACTAAAATGTTCCTGATTTTCGGATTATATTACCGATGGAAGATGTACACGTAAAACCGTTCTAATCCGGCTGAAACGTCGATATATGCAATAAAAAACACAACTTCTCTCTTTTTAAATATCTTACTCAGTATTTTAACGAGAAACAAATAGATGATTGATAATGAAGTATTTAAGGTTATTTTCGATTCAATTATTTGTTTGCATAATTTTTCTCGTAAATTTATTGAATTAATAGCAATTAACTGAAAATTCACAAAAACGTGGAAAAACAGCAAAATATTGCCTAATTCGATGATATTTTGTATATATCACATAGAGGAAAAGGGGATGATAAACGTCAAAATATTGCTGAATTAGATGATTTTTAATACGAAACAAAATGCAAGAAAACTTGCTTAAAATGCAATATTATGCGAAAATATGAGATTTGAAGGCCAAATCACATATCGTGATACTACATGAAATAGTATCGAAATATTGGTAAAAATGAATATATACGCGAAATATCAAACTACATGAAAAACGTGAAAAAGTCATTATTATGCCAAATTTGAGGATTTTAACTTCGAATCATAAAGCGACGTTTCGTGTTTTTTAGACCCTAGAAAAGACGTATAAAGATGTTGCTTCCAATACAAATGATAAAAATCAATGTGTTTTCATTAAACTTAACTAAAATGTTCCTGATTTTCGGATTATATTACCGATGGAAGATGTACACGTAAAACCGTTCTAATCCGGCTGAAACATCGATATATGCAAAAAAAACAGAACTTCTCCCCTTTTAAATATCTTACTCAGTATTTTAACGAGAAACAAATAGATGATTGAAAATTAAGTATTTAAGGTTATTTTCGTTTCAATTATGTGTTTGCATAATTTTTCTCGTATATTTAATGAAATAATAACAATAAACTGATAATTCACAAAAACGTGGAAAAACATTATTATTATTATTAACATCTTTATTGACAAAATTAATTACAATTTTGCCTAATCTGAGGCTTTTGATAGTCTTATTAAATTGAGGTTAATGCTAGTATTCACTGTCACGCAGGACAGAGGGTCATACATAAGACAATAGGTCTAAACTGTAGGCTGAAGCACATATATATCATGGTTACAATCAATGTTTTAATGTGTGGATATGTGAAAACAACTTTCTATTGTGCACTGCCACACAAGGGCAGGGATGGGTTCATAAGTGATACAGCTTAGAATATAAATAGAAATTGTTCTTCATTCTTTAAAATGGACAAGCAAATTTTGGGTAAATTGTTAGGATGTCGTCCAGAACACCTGAGTCAATAAAATAGTTACACAGTTGGTGGTACAATAGGCCAGGAGGTCTAAAGTCCTTTACGGTTTCACATTCATCAATATAGTGTTCTAGTGAATGCATTAAAGGTTTATCACAGAGTTTACAATCTGAATATTCTGGTAGTGGCTCAGCCTCACTAACCTGCCAGATGTGACTATAGCCAAGGCGAATTCGCGCAATTACTACATCACATTGCCTGGTCCGATTACTGTGCTGACCATACAAATACCTGTTATTACAGAACTTGTCATAACTTTTAATACTGCAGCTTTCAGGTCTCTGTGCATTTCTTAGTTCTTCTAAATCTGAATTAATTTCTTTAATTTGTATGTTTCTAATAACTGCATTATATAGTCCAAAGTCATAATCAATGTTTTCTTTCCTGCAAGCCTCATTGTCCAATTGATCTACAAAGTCATGTTTTTCAACTCCAACATGGGAACATATCCACACAAATTTTATACAAGAATTATTATCATTGGCAAAAATTACATTCCATTTAATATTACAAGCTACTTCCGACATACATTGTGATGGGAAACAGCAAAATATGGCCTAGTTCGATGATATTTTGCTTAAATCACATAAAGGAAAAGGGGATGATAAAGGTCAAAATATTGCTAAATTCGATGATTTTTAGTACAAAACAAAATGCAAGAAAACTTGCTTAAAAATGCAAAATTTGCGAAATTCTGAGATTTGAAGGCCAAATCACATATCGTGAGAAAACATGAAGTAGTATCGAAATACTGGTAGAAAGGAATATAAATACGTAAAATCACACTACATGAATAACGTGAAAAAAGTCACTATATAACCATATTTGAGGATTTTAACTTCAATTCATAGAGCGAGGTTTCGTATTATTTAGATCCAAGAAAAGACATATGACAATGTTGTTTCAAATACAAATGATAAAAATCATTGTGTTTTCATTAGAATTAACTAAAATGTTTTGATTTTCCATTTATATTACCGATGGAAGATGTACACGTAAAACCGCTCTAATCCGGCTGAAACGTCGATATATGCAATAAAAACAGAACTTCTCCCCTTTCTAATATCTTACTCAGTATTTTAACGAGAAACAAATAGTTGATTGAAAATGACGTGTTTAAGGTTAATTTCTAATCAATTATGTGTTTGCATCATTTTTATCGTATATTTAATGAATAAATAGCAATAAACTGAAAATTCACAAAAACGTGGAAAAACAGCAAAATATTGCCTAATTCAATGATATTTTGTTTATATCACATAAAGGAAAAGGGGATGATAAACGTCAAAATATTGCTGAATTCAATGATTTTTAGTACGAAACAAAATGCAAGAAAACTTGCTTAAAATGCAATATTATGCGAAAATCTGAGATTTGAAGGCGAAATCACATATCGTGATACTACATGAAATAGTATCGAAATATTGGTAAAAATGAATATATTTACGTAATATCAAACTACATGAAAAACGTGAAAAAGTCATTATTATGCCAAATTTGAGGATTTTAACTTCGAATCATAAAGCGACGTTTCGTATTTTTTAGACCTTAGAAAAGACGTATAATGATGTTGCTTCCAATACAAATGATAAAAACCAATGTGTTTTCATAAACTTAACTAAAATGTTTCTGATTTTCGGTTTATATTACCGTTGGAAGATGTACATATAAAACCGTTCTAATCCGGCTGAAACGTCGATATATGCAATAAAAACAGAACTTCTCCCCTTTTAAATATCTTACTCAGTATTTTAACGAGAAACAAATAGTTGATTGAAAATGAAGTAATTAAGGTTATTTTCTGATCAATTTTGAGTTTGCATAATTTTTCTCGTATATTTAATGAAATAATAACAATAAACTGATAATTCACAAAAACGTGGAAAAACGGCAAAATATTGCCAAATTCGATGATATTTTGTTTAAATCACATAAAGGAAAAGGGGATGATAAAGGTCAAAATATTGCTGAATTCGATGATTTTTAGTACGAAACAAAATGCAAGAAAACTTGCTTAAAATGCAATATTTTGCGAAAATCTGAGATTTGAAGGCCAAATCACATATCGTGATACTACATGAAATAGTATCGAAATATTGGTAAAAATGAATATATTTACGTAAAATCAAACTACATGAAAAAAGTGAAAAAGTCATTATTATGCCAAATTTGAGAATTTTAACTTCGAATCATAAAGCGACGTTTCGTGTTTTTTAGACCCTAGAAAAGACGTATAAAGATGTTGCTTCCAATACAAATGATAAAAATCAATGTGTTTTCATTAAACTTAACTAAAATGTTCCTGATTTTCGGATTATATTACCGATGGAAGATGTACACGTAAAACCGTTCTAATCCGGCTGAAACGTCGATATATGCAATAAAAAACACAACTTCTCTCTTTTTAAATATCTTACTCAGTATTTTAACGAGAAACAAATAGATGATTGATAATGAAGTATTTAAGGTTATTTTCGATTCAATTATTTGTTTGCATAATTTTTCTCGTAAATTTATTGAATTAATAGCAATTAACTGAAAATTCACAAAAACGTGGAAAAACAGCAAAATATTGCCTAATTCGATGATATTTTGTATATATCACATAGAGGAAAAGGGGATGATAAACGTCAAAATATTGCTGAATTAGATGATTTTTAATACGAAACAAAATGCAAGAAAACTTGCTTAAAATGCAATATTATGCGAAAATATGAGATTTGAAGGCCAAATCACATATCGTGATACTACATGAAATAGTATCGAAATATTGGTAAAAATGAATATATACGCGAAATATCAAACTACATGAAAAACGTGAAAAAGTCATTATTATGCCAAATTTGAGGATTTTAACTTCGAATCATAAAGCGACGTTTCGTGTTTTTTAGACCCTAGAAAAGACGTATAAAGATGTTGCTTCCAATACAAATGATAAAAATCAATGTGTTTTCATTAAACTTAACTAAAATGTTCCTGATTTTCGGATTATATTACCGATGGAAGATGTACACGTAAAACCGTTCTAATCCGGCTGAAACATCGATATATGCAAAAAAAACAGAACTTCTCCCCTTTTAAATATCTTACTCAGTATTTTAACGAGAAACAAATAGATGATTGAAAATTAAGTATTTAAGGTTATTTTCGTTTCAATTATGTGTTTGCATAATTTTTCTCGTATATTTAATGAAATAATAACAATAAACTGATAATTCACAAAAACGTGGAAAAACATTATTATTATTATTAACATCTTTATTGACAAAATTAATTACAATTTTGCCTAATCTGAGGCTTTTGATAGTCTTATTAAATTGAGGTTAATGCTAGTATTCACTGTCACGCAGGACAGAGGGTCATACATAAGACAATAGGTCTAAACTGTAGGCTGAAGCACATATATATCATGGTTACAATCAATGTTTTAATGTGTGGATATGTGAAAACAACTTTCTATTGTGCACTGCCACACAAGGGCAGGGATGGGTTCATAAGTGATACAGCTTAGAATATAAATAGAAATTGTTCTTCATTCTTTAAAATGGACAAGCAAATTTTGGGTAAATTGTTAGGATGTCGTCCAGAACACCTGAGTCAATAAAATAGTTACACAGTTGGTGGTACAATAGGCCAGGAGGTCTAAAGTCCTTTACGGTTTCACATTCATCAATATAGTGTTCTAGTGAATGCATTAAAGGTTTATCACAGAGTTTACAATCTGAATATTCTGGTAGTGGCTCAGCCTCACTAACCTGCCAGATGTGACTATAGCCAAGGCGAATTCGCGCAATTACTACATCACATTGCCTGGTCCGATTACTGTGCTGACCATACAAATACCTGTTATTACAGAACTTGTCATAACTTTTAATACTGCAGCTTTCAGGTCTCTGTGCATTTCTTAGTTCTTCTAAATCTGAATTAATTTCTTTAATTTGTATGTTTCTAATAACTGCATTATATAGTCCAAAGTCATAATCAATGTTTTCTTTCCTGCAAGCCTCATTGTCCAATTGATCTACAAAGTCATGTTTTTCAACTCCAACATGGGAACATATCCACACAAATTTTATACAAGAATTATTATCATTGGCAAAAATTACATTCCATTTAATATTACAAGCTACTTCCGACATACATTGTGATGGGAAACAGCAAAATATGGCCTAGTTCGATGATATTTTGCTTAAATCACATAAAGGAAAAGGGGATGATAAAGGTCAAAATATTGCTAAATTCGATGATTTTTAGTACAAAACAAAATGCAAGAAAACTTGCTTAAAAATGCAAAATTTGCGAAATTCTGAGATTTGAAGGCCAAATCACATATCGTGAGAAAACATGAAGTAGTATCGAAATACTGGTAGAAAGGAATATAAATACGTAAAATCACACTACATGAATAACGTGAAAAAAGTCACTATATAACCATATTTGAGGATTTTAACTTCAAATCATAGAGCGAGGTTTCGTATTATTTAGATCCAAGAAAAGACATATGACAATGTTGTTTCAAATACAAATGATAAAAATCATTGTGTTTTCATTAGAATTAACTAAAATGTTTTGATTTTCCATTTATATTACCGATGGAAGATGTACACGTAAAACCGCTCTAATCCGGCTGAAACGTCGATATATGCAATAAAAACAGAACTTCTCCCCTTTCTAATATCTTACTCAGTATTTTAACGAGAAACAAATAGTTGATTGAAAATGACGTGTTTAAGGTTAATTTCTAATCAATTATGTGTTTGCATCATTTTTATCGTATATTTAATGAATAAATAGCAATAAACTGAAAATTCACAAAAACGTGGAAAAACAGCAAAATATTGCCTAATTCAATGATATTTTGTTTATATCACATAAAGGAAAAGGGGATGATAAACGTCAAAATATTGCTGAATTCAATGATTTTTAGTACGAAACAAAATGCAAGAAAACTTGCTTAAAATGCAATATTATGCGAAAATCTGAGATTTGAAGGCGAAATCACATATCGTGATACTACATGAAATAGTATCGAAATATTGGTAAAAATGAATATATTTACGTAATATCAAACTACATGAAAAACGTGAAAAAGTCATTATTATGCCAAATTTGAGGATTTTAACTTCGAATCATAAAGCGACGTTTCGTATTTTTTAGACCTTAGAAAAGACGTATAATGATGTTGCTTCCAATACAAATGATAAAAACCAATGTGTTTTCATAAACTTAACTAAAATGTTTCTGATTTTCGGTTTATATTACCGTTGGAAGATGTACATATAAAACCGTTCTAATCCGGCTGAAACGTCGATATATGCAATAAAAACAGAACTTCTCCCCTTTTAAATATCTTACTCAGTATTTTAACGAGAAACAAATAGTTGATTGAAAATGAAGTAATTAAGGTTATTTTCTGATCAATTTTGAGTTTGCATAATTTTTCTCGTATATTTAATGAAATAATAACAATAAACTGATAATTCACAAAAACGTGGAAAAACGGCAAAATATTGCCAAATTCGATGATATTTTGTTTAAATCACATAAAGGAAAAGGGGATGATAAAGGTCAAAATATTGCTGAATTCGATGATTTTTAGTACGAAACAAAATGCAAGAAAACTTGCTTAAAATGCAATATTTTGCGAAAATCTGAGATTTGAAGGCCAAATCACATATCGTGATACTACATGAAATAGTATCGAAATATTGGTAAAAATGAATATATTTACGTAAAATCAAACTACATGAAAAAAGTGAAAAAGTCATTATTATGCCAAATTTGAGAATTTTAACTTCGAATCATAAAGCGACGTTTCGTGTTTTTTAGACCCTAGAAAAGACGTATAAAGATGTTGCTTCCAATACAAATGATAAAAATCAATGTGTTTTCATTAAACTTAACTAAAATGTTCCTGATTTTCGGATTATATTACCGATGGAAGATGTACACGTAAAACCGTTCTAATCCGGCTGAAACGTCGATATATGCAATAAAAAACACAACTTCTCTCTTTTTAAATATCTTACTCAGTATTTTAACGAGAAACAAATAGATGATTGATAATGAAGTATTTAAGGTTATTTTCGATTCAATTATTTGTTTGCATAATTTTTCTCGTAAATTTATTGAATTAATAGCAATTAACTGAAAATTCACAAAAACGTGGAAAAACAGCAAAATATTGCCTAATTCGATGATATTTTGTATATATCACATAGAGGAAAAGGGGATGATAAACGTCAAAATATTGCTGAATTAGATGATTTTTAATACGAAACAAAATGCAAGAAAACTTGCTTAAAATGCAATATTATGCGAAAATATGAGATTTGAAGGCCAAATCACATATCGTGATACTACATGAAATAGTATCGAAATATTGGTAAAAATGAATATATACGCGAAATATCAAACTACATGAAAAACGTGAAAAAGTCATTATTATGCCAAATTTGAGGATTTTAACTTCGAATCATAAAGCGACGTTTCGTGTTTTTTAGACCCTAGAAAAGACGTATAAAGATGTTGCTTCCAATACAAATGATAAAAATCAATGTGTTTTCATTAAACTTAACTAAAATGTTCCTGATTTTCGGATTATATTACCGATGGAAGATGTACACGTAAAACCGTTCTAATCCGGCTGAAACATCGATATATGCAAAAAAAACAGAACTTCTCCCCTTTTAAATATCTTACTCAGTATTTTAACGAGAAACAAATAGATGATTGAAAATTAAGTATTTAAGGTTATTTTCGTTTCAATTATGTGTTTGCATAATTTTTCTCGTATATTTAATGAAATAATAACAATAAACTGATAATTCACAAAAACGTGGAAAAACATTATTATTATTATTAACATCTTTATTGACAAAATTAATTACAATTTTGCCTAATCTGAGGCTTTTGATAGTCTTATTAAATTGAGGTTAATGCTAGTATTCACTGTCACGCAGGACAGAGGGTCATACATTAGACAATAGGTCTAAACTGTAGGCTGAAGCACATATATATCATGGTTACAATCAATGTTTTAATGTGTGGATATGTGAAAACAACTTTCTATTGTGCACTGCCACACAAGGGCAGGGATGGGTTCATAAGTGATACAGCTTAGAATATAAATAGAAATTGTTCTTCATTCTTTAAAATGGACAAGCAAATTTTGGGTAAATTGTTAGGATGTCGTCCAGAACACCTGAGTCAATAAAATAGTTACACAGTTGGTGGTACAATAGGCCAGGAGGTCTAAAGTCCTTTACGGTTTCACATTCATCAATATAGTGTTCTAGTGAATGCATTAAAGGTTTATCACAGAGTTTACAATCTGAATATTCTGGTAGTGGCTCAGCCTCACTAACCTGCCAGATGTGACTATAGCCAAGGCGAATTCGCGCAATTACTACATCACATTGCCTGGTCCGATTACTGTGCTGACCATACAAATACCTGTTATTACAGAACTTGTCATAACTTTTAATACTGCAGCTTTCAGGTCTCTGTGCATTTCTTAGTTCTTCTAAATCTGAATTAATTTCTTTAATTTGTATGTTTCTAATAACTGCATTATATAGTCCAAAGTCATAATCAATGTTTTCTTTCCTGCAAGCCTCATTGTCCAATTGATCTACAAAGTCATGTTTTTCAACTCCAACATGGGAACATATCCACACAAATTTTATACAAGAATTATTATCATTGGCAAAAATTACATTCCATTTAATATTACAAGCTACTTCCGACATACATTGTGATGGGAAACAGCAAAATATGGCCTAGTTCGATGATATTTTGCTTAAATTACATAAAGGAAAAGGGGATAATAAAGGTCAAAATATTGCTAAATTCGATGATTTTTAGTACAAAACAAAATGCAAGAAAACTTGCTTAAAAATGCAAAATTTGCGAAATTCTGAGATTTGAAGGCCAAATCACATATCGTGAGAAAACATGAAGTAGTATCGAAATACTGGTAGAAACGAATATAAATACGTAAAATCACACTACATGAATAACGTGAAAAAAGTCACTATATAACCATATTTGAGGATTTTAACTTCAAATCATAGAGCGAGGTTTCGTATTATTTAGATCCAAGAAAAGACATATGACAATGTTGTTTCAAATACAAATGATAAAAATCATTGTGTTTTCATTAGAATTAACTAAAATGTTCCTGATTTTCCATTTATATTACCGATGGAAGATGTACACGTAAAACCGCTCTAATCCGGCTGAAACGTCGATATATGCAATAAAAACAGAACTTCTCCCCTTTCTAATATCTTACTCAGTATTTTAACGAGAAACAAATAGTTGATTGAAAATGACGTGTTTAAGGTTAATTTCTAATCAATTATGTGTTTGCATCATTTTTATCGTATATTTAATGAATAAATAGCAATAAACTGAAAATTCACAAAAACGTGGAAAAACAGCAAAATATTGCCTAATTCAATGATATTTTGTTTATATCACATAAAGGAAGAGGGGATGATAAACGTCAAAATATTGCTGAATTCAATGATTTTTAGTACGAAACAAAATGCAAGAAAACTTGCTTAAAATGCAATATTATGCGAAAATCTGAGATTTGAAGGCGAAATCACATATCGTGATACTACATGAAATAGTATCGAAATATTGGTAAAAATGAATATATTTACGTAATATCAAACTACATGAAAAACGTGAAAAAGTCATTATTATGCCAAATTTGAGGATTTTAACTTCGAATCATAAAGCGACGTTTCGTATTTTTTAGACCTTAGAAAAGACGTATAATGATGTTGCTTCCAATACAAATGATAAAAACCAATGTGTTTTCATAAACTTAACTAAAATGTTTCTGATTTTCGGTTTATATTACCGATGGAAGATGTACATATAAAACCGTTCTAATCCGGCTGAAACGTCGATATATGCAATAAAAACAGAACTTCTCCCCTTTTAAATATCTTACTCAGTATTTTAACGAGAAACAAATAGTTGATTGAAAATGAAGTAATTAAGGTTATTTTCTGATCAATTTTGAGTTTGCATAATTTTTCTCGTATATTTAATGAAATAATAACAATAAACTGATAATTCACAAAAACGTGGAAAAACGGCAAAATATTGCAAAATTCGATGATATTTTGTTTAAATCACATAAAGGAAAAGGGGATGATAAAGGTCAAAATATTGCTGAATTCGATGATTTTTAGTACGAAACAAAATGCAAGAAAACTTGCTTAAAATGCAATATTTTGCGAAAATCTGAGATTTGAAGGCCAAATCACATATCGTGATACTACATGAAATAGTATCGAAATATTGGTAAAAATGAATATATTTACGTAAAATCAAACTACATGAAAAAAGTGAAAAAGTCATTATAATGCCAAATTTGAGAATTTTAACTTCGAATCATAAAGCGACGTTTCGTGTTTTTTAGACCCTAGAAAAGACGTATAAAGATGTTGCTTCCAATACAAATGATAAAAATCAATGTGTTTTCATTAAACTTAACTAAAATGTTCCTGATTTTCGGATTATATTACCGATGGAAGATGTACACGTAAAACCGTTCTAATCCGGCTGAAACGTCGATATATGCAATAAAAAACACAACTTCTCTCTTTTTAAATATCTTACTCAGTATTTTAACGAGAAACAAATAGATGATTGATAATGAAGTATTTAAGGTTATTTTCGATTCAATTATTTGTTTGCATAATTTTTCTCGTAAATTTAATGAATTAATAGCAATTAACTGAAAATTCACAAAAACGTGGAAAAACAGCAAAATATTGCCTAATTCGATGATATTTTGTATATATCACATAGAGGAAAAGGGGATGATAAACGTCAAAATATTGCTGAATTAGATGATTTTTAATACGAAACAAAATGCAAGAAAACTTGCTTAAAATGCAATATTATGCGAAAATATGAGATTTGAAGGCCAAATCACATATCGTGATACTACATGAAATAGTATCGAAATATTGGTAAAAATGAATATATACGCGAAATATCAAACTACATGAAAAACGTGAAAAAGTCATTATTATGCCAAATTTGAGGATTTTAACTTCGAATCATAAAGCGACGTTTCGTGTTTTTTAGACCCTAGAAAAGACGTATAAAGATGTTGCTTCCAATACAAATGATAAAAATCAATGTGTTTTCATTAAACTTAACTAAAATGTTCCTGATTTTCGGATTATATTACCGATGGAAGATGTACACGTAAAACCGTTCTAATCCGGCTGAAACATCGATATATGCAAAAAAAACAGAACTTCTCCCCTTTTAAATATCTTACTCAGTATTTTAACGAGAAACAAATAGATGATTGAAAATTAAGTATTTAAGGTTATTTTCGTTTCAATTATGTGTTTGCATAATTTTTCTCGTATATTTAATGAAATAATAACAATAAACTGATAATTCACAAAAACGTGGAAAAACATTATTATTATTATTAACATCTTTATTGACAAAATTAATTACAATTTTGCCTAATCTGAGGATTTTGATAGTCTTATTAAATTGAGGTTAATGCTAGTATTCACTGTCACGCAGGACAGAGGGTCATACATAAGACAATAGGTCTAAACTGTAGGCTGAAGCACATATATATCATGGTTACACTCAATGTTTTAATGTGTGGATATGTGAAAACAACTTTCTATTGTGCACTGCCACACAAGGGCAGGGATGGGTTCATAAGTGATACAGCTTAGAATATAAATAGAAATTGTTCTTCATTCTTTAAAATGGACAAGCAAATTTTGGGTAAATTGTTAGGATGTCGTCCAGAACACCAGAGTCAATAAAATAGTTACACAGTTGGTGGTACAATAGGCCAGGAGGTCTAAAGTCCTTTACGGTTTCACATTCATCAATATAGTGTTCTAGTGAATGCATTAAAGGTTTATCACCGAGTTTACAATCTGAATATTCTGGTAGTGGCTCAGCCTCACTAACCTGCCAGATGTGTCTATAGCCAAGGCGAATTCGCGCAATTACTACATCACATTGCCTGGTCCGATTACTGTGCTGACCATACAAATACCTATTATTACAGAACTTGTCATAACTTTTAATACTGCAGCTTTCAGGTCTCTGTGCATTTCTTAGTTCTTCTAAATCTGAATTAATTTCTTTAATTTGTATGTTTCTAATAACTGCATTAGATAGTCCAAAGTCATAATCAATGTTTTCTTTCCTGCAAGCCTCATTGTCCAATTGATCTACAAAGTCATGTTTTTTAACTCCAACATGGGATGGGATCCACACAAATTTTATACAAGAAATATTATCATTGGCAAAAATTACATTCCATTTAATATTACAAGCTACTTCCGACATACATTGTGATGGGAAACAGCAAAATATGGCCTAATTCGATGATATTTTGTTTAAATCACATAAAGGAAAAGGGGATGATAAAGGTCAAAATATTGCTAAATTCGATGATTTTTAGTACAAAACAAAATGCAAGAAAACTTGCTAAAAAATGCAAATTTGCGAAATTCTGAGATTTGAAGGCCAAATCACATATCGTGAGAAAACATGAAGTAGTATCGAAATACTGGTAAAAACGAATATATATACATAAAATCACACTACATGAATAACGTGAAAAATGTCACTATATTACCATATTTGAGGATTTTAACTTCAAATCATAGAGCGAGGTTTCGTATTATTTAGATCCAAGAAAAGACATATGACAATGTTGTTTCAAATACAAATGATAAAAATCATTGTGTTTTCATTAGAATTAACTAAAATGTTCCTGATTTTCCATTTATATTACCGATGGAAGATGTACACGTAAAACCGCTCTAATCCGGCTGAAACGTCGATATATGCAATAAAAACAGAACTTCTCCCCTTTCCAATATCTTACTCCGTATTTTAACGAGAAGCAAATAGTTGATTGAAAGTGAAGTGTTTAAGGTTAATTTCTAATCAATTATGTGTTTGCATCATTTTTATCGTATATTTAATGAATTAATAGCAATAAACTGAAAATTCACAAAAACGTGGAAAAACAGCAAAATATTGCCTAATTCGATGATATTTTGTTTAAATCACATAAAGGAAAAGGGGATGATAAAGGTCAAAATATTGCTGAAATCGATGATTTTTAGTACGAAACAAAATGCAAGAAAACTTGCTTAAAATGCAATATTTTGCGAAAATCTGAGATTTGAAGGCCAAATCACATATCGTGATACTACATGAAATAGTATCGAAATATTGGTAAAAATGAATATATTTACGTAATATCAAACTACATGAAAAACGTGAAAAAGTCATTATTATGCCAAATTTGAGGATTTTAACTTCGAATCATAAAGCGACGTTTCGTGTTTTTTAGATCCTAGAAAAGACGTATAAAGATGTTGCTTCCAATACAAATGATAAAAATCAATGTGTTTTCATTAAACTTAACTAAAATGTTCCTGATTTTCGGATTATATTACCGATGGAAGATGTACACGTAAAACCGTTCTAATCCGGCTGAAACGTCGATATATGCAATAAAAACAGAACTTCTCCCCTTTTAAATATCTTACTCAGTATTTTAACGAGAAACAAATAGATGATTGAAAATGAAGTATTTAAGGTTATTTTCAATTCAATTATGTGTTTGCATAATTTTTCTCGTATATTTAATGAAATAATAACAATAAACTGATAATTTACAAAATGTGGAAAAACGGCAAAATATTGCCTAATTCGATGATATTTTGTTTAAATCACATAAAGGAAAAGGGGATGATAAAGGTCAAAATATTGCTAAAATCGATGATTTTTAGAACAAAACAAAATGCAAGAAAACTTACTTAGAAATGCAAAATTTGCGAAATTCTGAGATTTGAAGGCCAAATCACATAACGTGAGAAAACACAAAGTAGTATCGAAATATTGGTAAAAGCGAATATATATACGTAAAATCACACTACATGAATAACGTGAAAAATGTCACTATATTACCATATTTGAGGATTTTAACTTCAAATCATAGAGCGTGGTTCCGTATTATTGAGATCCAAGAAAAGACATATGACAATGTTGTTTCAAATACAAATGATAAAAATCAATGTGTTTTCATTAGAATTAACTAAAATGTTCCTGATTTTCCGTTTATATTACCGATGGAAGATGTACACGTAAAACCGCTCTAATCCAGCTGAAACGTCGATATATGCAATAAAAACAGAACTTCTCCCCTTTCCAATATCTTACTCAGTATTTTAACGAGAAACAAATAGTTGATTGAAAATGAAGTGTTTAAGGTTAATTTCTAATCAATTATGTGTTTGCATCATTTTTATCGTATATTTAATGAATTAATAGCAATAAACTGAAAATTCACAAAAACGTGGAAAAACAGCAAAATATTGCCTAATTCGATGATATTTTGTTTATATCACATAAAGGAAAAGGGGATGATAAACGTCAAAATATTGCTGAATTCGATGATTTTTAGTACGAAACAAAATGCAAGAAAAGTTGCTTAAAATGCAATATTATGTGAAAATATGAGATTTGAAGGCCAAATCACATATCGTGATACTACATGAAATAGTATCGAAATATTGGTAAATATGAATATATTTACGAAATATCAAACTACATGAAAAACGTGAAAATGTCATTATTATGCCAAATTTGAGGATTTTTACTTCTAATCATAGAGCGACGTTTCGTATTTTTTAGACCCTAGAAAAGACGTATAAAGATGTTGCTTCCAATACAAATGATAAAAATCGATGTGTTTTCATTAAACTTAACTAAAATGTTCCTGATTTTCGGTTTATATTACCGATGGAAGATGTACACATAAAACCGTTCTAATCCGGCTGAAACGTCGATATATGCAATAAAAACAGAACTTCTCCCCTTTCCAATATCTTACTCAGTATTTTAACGAGAAACAAATAAATGATTGAAAATGAAGTGTTTAAGGTTAATTTCTAATCAATTATGTGTTTGCATCATTTTTATCGTATATTTAATGAATTAATAGCAATAAACTGAAAATTCACAAAAACGTGGAAAAACAGCAAAATATTGCCTAATTCGATGATATTTTGTTTATATCACATAAAGGAAAAGGGGATGATAAACGTCAAAATATTGCTGAATTCGATGATTTTTTATATGAAACAAAATGCCAGAAAACTTGCTTAAAATGCAATATTATGCGAAAATCTGAGATTTGAAGGCCAAATCACATATCGTGATACTATATGAAATAGTATCGAAGTATTGGTAAAAATGAATATATTTACGTATTATCAAACTACATGAAAAAGTAATTATTATGCCAAATTTGAGGATTTTAACTTCGAATCATAAAGCGACGTTTCGTATTTGTTAGACCCTAGAAAAGATGTATAAAGATGTTGCTTCCAATTCAAATGATAAAAATCAATGTGTTTTCATTAATCTTAACTAAAATGTTCCTGATTTTCGGTTTATATTACCGATGGAAGATGTACACGTAAAACCGTTCTAATCCGGCTGAAACGTCGATATATGCAATAAAAACAGAACTTCTGCCCTTTTAAATATCTTACTCAGTATTTTAACGAGAAACAAATAGATGATTGAAAATGAAGTATTTAAGGTTATTTTTTGATCAGTTTTGAGTTTGCATAATTTTTCTCGTATATTAATGAAATAATAACAATAAATTGATAATTCACAAAAACGTGGAAAAACGGCAAAATATTGCCTAATTCGATGATATTTTGTTTAAATCACATAAAGGAAAAGGGGGTGATAAAGGTCAAAATATTGCTAAATTCGATGATTTTTAGTACAAAACAAAATGCAAGAAAACTTGCTTAAAATGCAATATTTTGCGAAAATCTGAGATTTGAAGGCCAAATCACATATCGTGATACTACATGAAATAGTATCGAAATATTGGTAAAAATGAATATATTTACGTAATATCAAACTACATGAAAAACGTGAAAAAGTCATTATTATGCCAAATTTGAGGATTTTAACTTCGAATCATAAAGGGACGTTTCGTGTTTTTTAGATCCTAGAAAAGACGTATAAAGATGTTGCTTCCAATACAAATGATAAAAATCAATGTGTTTTCATTAAACGTAACTAAAATGTTCCTGATTTTCGGATTATATTACCGATGGAAGATGTACACGTAAAACCGTTCTACTCCGGCTGAAACGTCGATATATGCAATAAAAACAGAACTTTTCCCCTTTTAAATATCTTACTCAGTATTTTAACGAGAAACAAATAGATGATTGAAAATGAAGTATTTATGGTTATTTTCGATTCAATTATGTGTTTGCATAATTTTTCTCGTATATTTAATGAAATAATAACAATAAACTGATAATTCACAAAATGTGGAAAAACGGCAAAATATTGCCTAATTCGATGATATTTTGTTTAAATCACATAAAGGAAAAGGGGATGATAAAGGTCAAAATATTGCTAAAATCGATGATTTTTAGTACAAAACAAAATGCAAGAAAACTTACTTAGAAATGCAAAATTTGCGAAATTCTGAGATTTGAAGGCCAAATCACATAACGTGAGAAAACACAAAGTAGTATCGAAATATTGGTAAAAGCGAATATATATACGTAAAATCACACTACATGAATAACGTGAAAAATGTCACTATATTACCATATTTGAGGATTTTAACTTCAAATCATAGAGCGTGGTTCCGTATTATTGAGATCCAAGAAAAGACATATGACAATGTTGTTTCAAATACAAATGATAAAAATCAATGTGTTTTCATTAGAATTAACTAAAATGTTCCTGATTTTCCGTATATATTACCGATGGAAGATGTACACGTAAAACCGCTCTAATCCAGCTGAAACGTCGATATATGCAATAAAAACAGAACTTCTCCCCTTTCCAATATCTTACTCAGTATTTTAACGAGAAACAAATAGTTGATTGAAAATGAAGTGTTTAAGGTTAATTTCTAATCAATTATGTGTTTGCATCATTTTTATCGTATATTTAATGAATTAATAGCAATAAACTGAAAATTCACAAAAACGTGGAAAAACAGCAAAATATTGCCTAATTCGATGATATTTTGTTTATATCACATAAAGGAAAAGGGGATGATAAACGTCAAAATATTGCTGAATTCGATGATTTTTAGTACGAAACAAAATGCAAGAAAACTTGCTTAAAATGCAATATTATGTGAAAATATGAGATTTGAAGGCCAAATCACATATCGTGATACTACATGAAATGGTATCGAAATATTGGTAAATATGAATATATTTACGAAATATCAAACTACATGAAAAACGTGAAAAAGTCATTTTTATGCCAAATTTGAGGATTTTTACTTCTAATCATAAAGCGACGTTTCGTATTTTTTAGACCCTAGAAAAGACGTATAAAGATGATGCTTCCAATACAAATGGTAAAAATCAATGTGTTTTCATTAAACTTAACTAAAATATTCCTGATTTTCGGTTTATATTACCGATGGAAGATGCACACATAAAACCGTTCTAATCCGGCTGAAACGTCGATATATGCAATAACAACAGAACTTCTCCCCTTTTAAATATCTTACTCAGTATTTTAACGAGAAACAAATAGATGATTGAAAATGAAGTGTTTAAGGTTAATTTCTAATCAATTATGTGTTTGCATCATTTTTCTCATATATTTAATGAAATAATAACAATATACTGATAATTCACAAAAACGTGGAAAAACGGCAAAATATTGCCTAATTCGATGATATTTTGTTTAAATCACATAAAGGAAAAGGGGATGATAAAGGTCAAAGTATCGAAATATTGGTAAAAACGAATATATATACGTAAAATCACACTACACGAATGCAGAGGCTTAAGAGAGGGATGCAGAGGCTGAAGAGATTGATGCAGAGGCTAAAGAGAGGGATGCAGAGGCTGAAGAGAATGATGCAGAGGCTTAAAAGAGTGATGCAGAGGCTCAGGAGAGTGATGCAGAGGCTGTAGAGAATGATGCAGAGGCTTAAGGTAGTGATGTAGGGGCTGAAGAGAATAATGCAGAGGCTTAAGAGAGGGATGAAGAGACTCAAGAGAGTGATGCAGAGCCTCAAGACAGGGGATGCAGAGGCTTAAGAGAGGGATGCATAGACTCAAAAGAGTGATGCAGAGGCTCAAGAGACGGATGCAGAGGCTTAAGAGACTGATGCAAAGGCTCAAGAGGTGTGCACAGGCTCATGAGAGGGATGCTGAGGCTCAAGTGAGGGATGGAGAGGCTTAGGAGAATGATGCAGAGGCTCAAGAGAGGGATGCAGAGGCTCAAGAGAGTGATGCAGAGGCTCAAGAGAGAGTGATGCAGAGGCTCAAGAGAGTGATGCAGAGGCTCAAGAGAGGGATGCAGAGGCTCAAGAGAGTGATGCAGAGGCTCAAGAGAGAGATGTAGAGGCTTAAGAGAGGGATGCAGAGGCTCCAGAGAGGGATGCAGAGGATCAAGAGAGTAATGCAGAGGCTCAAGAGAGTGATGCAGATGCTAAAGAGAATGATGCAGAGGCTTAAGAGAGGGATGCAGAGGCTCAAGAGAGGGATGCAGAGGCTCTTGAGAGTGATGTAGAGGCTCAAGAGAGGGATGCAGAGGCTTAAGAGAGTGATGCAAAGGCTCAAGAGGGGTGCACAGGCTCATGAGAGGGATGCTGAGGCTCAAGTGAGGGATGGAGAGGCTTAGGAGAATGATGCAGAGGCTCAAGAGAGGGATGCAGAGACTCAAGAGAGTAATGCAGAGGCTCAAGAGAGTGATGCAGAGGCTCAAGAGAGTGATGCAGAGGCTCAAGAGAGGGATGCAGAGGCTCAAGAGAGTGATGCAGAGGCTCAAGAGAGGAATGCATAGGCTGAAGAGACTGATACAGAGGCTTAAGTGAGTGATGCAGAGGCTGAAGAGAGGGATGCAGAGGCTCAAATGAGTGATGCAGAGGCTCAAGAGAGAGATGCAGAGGCTAAGGAGAGTGACGCAGAGGCTCAAGAGAGTGATGCAGAGGCTCAAGAGAATGATGTAGAGGCTTAAGAGAGGGATGCAGAGGCTCCAGAGAGGGATGCAGAGGATCAAGAGAGTAATGCAGAGGCTCAAGAGAGTGATGCAGAGGCTGAAGAGAATGATGCAGAGGCTTAAGAGAGGGATGCAGAGTCTCAAGAGAGGGATGCAGAGGCTCTTGAGAGTAATGCAGAGGCTCAAGAGAGGGATGCAGAGGCTTAAGAGAGTGATGCAAAGGCTCAATAGAGGGATGCAGAAGCTCATGAGAGGGATGCAGGAGTTCAAGAGAGGGATGCAGAGGCTCAGGAGAGTAATGCAGAGGCTTAAGAGAGGGATGCAGAGGCTCAAGAGAGTGATGCAGAGGCTTAAGAGAGGGATGCAGAGGCTCAAGAGAATGATGCAGAGGCTCAATAGAGTGCTGCAGAGGCTCAAGAGAGAGATGCTGAGGCACCAGAGAGGGATGCAGAGGCTCAAGTGAGTGATGCAGAGGCTGAAGAGAGAGATGCAGAGGCTTAAGAGAGTGATGCAGAGGCTCAGGAGAGTAATGCAGAGGCTCAAGAGAATGATGCAGAGGCTCAAGAGAGTGATGCAGAGGATTAAGAGAAGGATACAGAGGCTAAAGAAAGTGATGCAGAGGCTCTAGAGAGTGATGCAGAGGCTCAAGAGAGTGATGTAGAGGCTCAAAGGAGTGATGCACAGGCCCAAGAGAGTGTTGCAGAGGATTAAGAGAGTGATGCAGAGGCCGAAGAGAGTTATGCAGAGGCTTAAGAGAGTGATGCAGAGGCTGAAGAGAGTGTTGCAGAGGATTAAGAGAGTGATGCAGATGCTCAAGAGAGGGATGCAGAGGCTCAAGAGAGTGATGCAGACTCTTAATAGAGGAATGCAGAGGCTCAAGAGAGTGATGCAGAGGCTTAAGAGAGGGATGCAAAGGCTCAAGAGAATGATGCAGAGGCTTAAGAGAGGGATGCAGAGGCTTAAGAGAGGGATGCAGATGCTCAAGAGAATGATGCAGAGGCTCAAGAGAATGATGTAGAGGCTCAAGAGAGAATGGCAGAGGCTTAGGAGAGGGATGCAGAGGTTCAAGGGAGGGATGCTGAAAATATTGCTAAATTCGATGATTTTATGTACAAAGAACAATCCAAGAAAACTTGCTTAAAAACACAATAATATGTGAAATTCTGAGGATTCTAGGCCAAATCACATATAGAGAGACAAAATGATGTACTATGAAAATATTAGTAAATTCGAACATTTTAACCTAAAATCACTCTACATGAAAAACATGGAAAAAGTCATTATAATACCAAATTCGTGGATTTTTACATCAAATCATAGAGCGAGGTTGTGTATTATTTTGATCGTTAAAAATGCATATGAAAACGTTGTTTCCAATTCATATGATAAAAATCAATGTGTTTTGTTTAGAAATAACTAAAATATTCCTGAATTCCCATTTATATTGCTCCAAAATATAGCTCTGGTGTCGCATTTGGGATGTTCGGGATATTATGAAAACTGCAGGGGGTTTTGGGCAAAATGTGACCCATCGCTGCTTTCAGTAATTGGCATATTTTCGGTATAAAAAGTCGGAATTTCAAACTGCGAATACGTGCAGAGAGCCAGATTACTCGAAAATGTGACTCTGGCGCCGAATTTGGGATGTTTGGGATATTTTCAAAACTGATGGGAGGTTTGGGCAAAATGTGACCCATCGTCGCTTTCAGTAATTGGCATATTTTCGGTAAAATTCGAAATTTCAAACTGCGAATACGTGCAGAGAGCTAGATTTTGGCTCCAAAATGTGGCTCTTGCATCGAATTTGAGATTTTTGAATATTTTGAAAACTGCTGGGGTGTTTGGGCAAAATATGACCCACCGCCGCTTTCAGTAATTGGCATATTTTCGGTATAAAAATTCGGAATTTCAAACTGCGAATACGTGCAGAGAGACTGATTTTGGCTCCAAAATGTGGATCTGGCGTCGAATTTGGGATGTTTAGGATATTTTCAAAACTGCAGGGGGTTTGGGCAAAATGTGACCCACCGCCGCTTTCAGTTACTGGCATATTTTCGGTATAAAAAGTCGGAATTTCAAACTACAAATACGCGCAGAGAACCAGAATTTGGCTCCAAAATATGGCTCATGTGTCGAATTTGGGATGTTTGCGTATTTTTTTGATGAAAAATAGTACTTTACAGGCTCAGAAGTCCAGTGCGAAGTCCGCTCGGCCGACCGGCTCCTCGGTAGGACGGAAGCCGATGAACAGAGGAATCAGGTTAAAGAATATGTCGATTTGCTATTGCATCAACTGGGATTCGATCGGGGACCATAAGGATTATAACCAACGAACTATCTCCATTTAGACGGTAGGCCTCCAGTTTGTGTGTGTGTGTGTGTTTACTAGTTGTATTTTTGCGGGGGTTGAGCTTTGCTCTTTCGGCCCGCCTCTCAACTGTCAATCAACTGTTTACTAACTACTAACTTACTAACTACTTTTTTTATTTTTTTTCCCACACCACACACACACACACACACACACACCAGGAAATAGCCCGTGACAGCTGACTAACTCCCAGGTACCTATTTACTGCTAGGTAACAGGGGCACTTAGGGTGAAAGAAACTTTGCCCATTTGTTTCTGCCTCGTGCGGGAATCGAACCCGCGCCACAGAATTACGAGTCGTGCGCGCTATCCACCAGGCTACGAGGCCCCTGTGTGTGTGTGTGTGTGTGTGTGTGTGTGTGTGTGTGTGTGTGTGTGTGTGTGTGTGTGTGTGTGTGTA
This sequence comes from Procambarus clarkii, assembly GCF_040958095.1. NCBI lineage: Eukaryota > Metazoa > Arthropoda > Malacostraca > Decapoda > Cambaridae > Procambarus > Procambarus clarkii. The sequence goes on along the minus strand of NC_091162.1, from coordinate 41,913,480 downwards.
CTCACCTAGTTGTGTTTGCGGGGGTTGAGCTCTGGCTCTTTGGTCCCGCCTCTCAACCGTCAATCAACAGGGTACAGATTCCTGAGCCTATCGGGCTCTATCATATCTACACTTGAAACTGTGTATGGAGTCAGCCTCCACCACATCACTTACTAATGCATTCCATTTGTCAACCACTCTGACACTAAAAAAGTTCTTTTTAATATCTCTGTGGCTCATTTGGGCACTCAGCTTCCACCTGTGTCCCCTTGCGCGTCTTCCCCTTGTGTTAAATAGACTGTCTTTATCTACCCTATCAATTCCCTTCAGAATCTTGAATGTGGTGATCATGCCCCCCCTAACTCTTCTGTCTTCCAGCGAAGTGAGGTTTAATACCCGTAGTCTCTCCTCGTAGCTCATACCTCTCAGCTCGGGTACTAGTCTGGTGGCAAACCTTTGAACCTTTTCCAGTTTAGTCTTATCCTTGACTAGATATGGACTCCATGCTGGGGTTGCATACTCCAGGATTGGCCTGACATATGTGGTATACAAAGTTCTGAATGATTCTTTACACAAGTTTCTGAATGCCGTTCGTATGTTGGCCAGCCTGGCATATGCCGCTGATGTTATCCGCTTGATATGTGCTGCAGGAGACAGGTCTGGCGTGATATGAACCCCCAAGTCTTTTTCCTTCTCTGACTCCTGAAGAATTTCCTCTCCCAGATGATACCTTGTATCTGGCCTCCTGCTCCCTACACCTATCTTCATTACATTACATTTGGTTGGGTTAAACTCTAACAACCATTTGTTCGACCATTCTTTCAGCTTGTCTAGGTCTTCTTGAAGCCTCAAACAGTCCTCTTCTGTTTTAATCCTTCTCATAATTTTAGCATCGTCCGCAAACATTGAGAGAAATGAATCGATACCCTCTGGGAGATCATTTACATATATCAGAAACAAGATAGGACCGAGTACAGAGCCCTGTGGGACTCCACTGGTGACTTCACGCCAATCGGAGGTCTCACCCCTCACCGTAACTCTCTGCTTCCTATTGCTTAGATACTCCCTTATCCACTGGAGCACCTTACCAGCTACACCTGCCTGTCTCTCCAGGTTATGTACCAGCCTCTTATTCGGTACTGTGTGAAAGGCTTTCCGACAATCCAAGAAAATGCAGTCCGCCCAGCCTTCTCTTTCTTGCTTAATCTTTGTCACCTGATCGTAGAATTCTATCAAGCCTGTAAGGCAAGATTTACCCTCCCTGAACCCATGTTGGCGAATTCTCACGAAGTCCCTTCTCTCCAGATGTGTTACCAGGTTTTTTCTCAGGATCTTCTCCATCATATATGGAGAAGATCTTGACTTGTATACCATCATATATGGTATACAAGTCAAGGACACTGGCCTGTAGTTCAGTGCCTCTTGCCTGTCGCCCTTTTTGTATATTGGGACCACATTCGCCGTCTTCCATATTTCTGGTAGGTCTCCCGTCTCCAGTGACTTACTATACACTATGGAGAGTGGCAAGCAAAGTGCCTCTGCACACTCTTTCAGTATCCATGGTGAGATCCCATCTGGACCAACAGCCTTTCTAACATCCAGATCCAGCAGGTGTCTCTTGACCTCCTCTCTCGTAATTTCGAACTCTTCCAAGGCCACCTGGTTTACCCCCCTTTCTCCTAGCACAGTGACCTCACCTTGTTCTATTGTGAAGACCTCCTGGAACCTCTTGTTGAGTTCTTCACACACCTCTCTGTCATTCTCTGTATACCTGTCATCGCCTGTTCGAAGTTTCAATACCTGTTCTTTCACTGTTGTTTTCCTTCTGATGTGACTGTGGAGTAGCTTTGGTTCGGTCTTGGCTTTGTTTGCTATATCATTTTCAAAACTTTTCTCTGCTTCTCTTTTCACCCTGACGTACTCATTCCTGGTTCTCTGGTATCTCTCTCTGCTTTCTGGTGTTCTGTTATTCCGGAAGTTCCTCCACGCCCTTTTGTTCAGTTTCTTCGCTTCCATACATGCCCTATTATACCATGGATCCTTCTGTTGCTTCTCGGATGTGTGTGTGTGTGTGTGTGTGTGTGTGTGTGTGTGTGTGTGTGTGTGTGTGTGTGTGTGTGTGTGTGTGTGTGTGTGTGTGTGTGTGTGTGTGTGTGTGTGTGTGTGTGTGTGTGTGTGTGTGTGTGTGTGTGTGTGTTTGTGTTAGAGAGAAATAGATGTAGTAGATATAAATAAGGAAAAATACATATATATGATAGGCGGGGTCCAAGAGCTAATAACTCGATTCTGCAGATACATATAGTAAATACAAGTAGAAAATAAATACACACTCACACACACTCATACACATTAATTGATAATGAACTGTTTTGTGTGGGTATTGATGTGTACTATTGTCAAGACCGACAGACACGTGAAGCTATGTGTGTTTATGTGTTCCTGTAATTGAACTGACATGTGTACGGTAATAATCTGTATGTGTCCATTTTAAAGGTACATATTAGTGAATGTTTATTTAGGTAAATTGATTGACATGTGCGTGTGCGCGCGATTAGTGTTACTGTAATTTATATGGTTAACATTTACACGTTTGAATGACATAGTTTCCCATTATTGTCACATTTTTTGAGTAATAATTGATTAATTGACAGTTGAGAGGCGGGCCGAAAGAGCAGAGCTCAACTCTTGCAAGCAGAACTAGGTGAACACAACTAGATAAATACTAACCAACCACGATCTCGTACATCCCTCTCTTGAGGCTCTGCATCACTCTCTCAAGCCTCTGCATCCCTCTCTTGATCCTCTGCATCACTCTCTTGAGCCTCTGCATCATTCTCGTGAGCCTCTGTATCACTCTCTTAAGCCTCTGCATCCTTCTCTTGTCCCTCTGCATCCCTCACTTGACCCTCTGCATCCCTCTCTTGAGCCATTGCATCCCTCTCTTGAGCCTCTGCATCCCTCTCTTGAGCATCTGCATCCCTCTCATAAGCCTCTCCATCACTCTCTTGAGCCTCTGCATTCCTCTCATGAGCATCCGCATCACTCTCTTCAGCCTCTGCATTCCTCTCTTGAACCTCTGCATCACTCTCTTGTGCCTATACATCCCTCTCTTGAGCCTCTGCATCGCTCTCTTAAGCCTCTGCATCACTCTTATGAGCCTCTGCATCACTCTCTTGAGACTCTGCATCACTTTCTTGAGCCTCTGCATCCCTCTCTTAAGCCTCTGCAACACTCTCTTCAGCCTCTGCATCACTCTCTTAAGCCTCTGCTTCGCTCTCATGATCCTCTGCATCACTCTCTTGATCCTCTGCATCCCTCTCTTGAGCCTCTGCATCACTCTCCAGAGCCTCTGCATCCCTCTCTTGAGCCTCTACATCACTCGCTTCAGCCTCTGCATCACTCTCTTAAGCCTCTGCATCACTCTTTTGATCCTCTGCATCACTCTCTTGATTCTCTGCATCACTCCTGTAAGCCTCTGAATCACTCTCTCGAGCCTCTGCACCACTCTCGTAAGCCTCTGCATTACTCCCTTAAGCCTCTGCATCACTCCCATAAACCTCTGAATCACTCTCTTGAGCCTCTCCATCACACTCTTGAGCCCCTGCATCACTCTTTTGAACCTCTGCATCACTCTCTTGAGCCTCTGCATCACTTTCTTAAGCCTCTGCATCCCTTTCATGAGCCTTTGCATCTCTCTCTTGACCTCCTGCATCCCTCTTATGAGCCTCTGCATCCCTCTCTCGAACCTTTGCATCACTCGCTTAGGCCTCTGCATCCCTCTCTTGAGCCTCTGCATCACTCTCTAAAGCCTCTGCATCCCTCACTTGAGCCTCTGCATCCTTCACTTGAGCCATTGCATCCCTCTCTTGAACCTCTGCATCCCTTTATTGAGCCTCTGCATCCCTCTCTTAAGCTTCTGCATCACTCTCTTAAGCCTCGGCATCACTCTCTTAAGCCTCTGAATCTCTCTATTCAGCCTCTGCATACCTCTCTTCAGCCTCTGCATCCCTCTCTTGAGCCCCTGCATCCCTCTCTTGAGCCTCAACATCCCTCTCTTGAGCCTCTGCATCCCTCTCCTAAGCCTCTGAATCACTCTCTTGAGCCTTTGCATCACTCTCTTGAGCCTCTGCATCCCTCTCTTATGCCTCTGCAACACTGTCTTCAGCCTCTGCATCACTCTCTTATGCCTCTGCATCCCTCTCTTGAACCTCTGCATCACTCTCAAGAGCCTTTTGCATCCCTCTCTTGTTCCTCTTATCCCTCACTTAAGCCTCTGCATCTCTCTCTTGAGCCTCTGCATCCCTCCCTTGAGCCTCTGCATCCCTCTCTTGAGCCTCTGCATCCGTCTCTTAAGCCTCTGCATCACTCTCTTAAGCCTCTGCTTCCCTCTCTTGATTCACTGCATCACTCTCTTGAGCCTCTGCATCACTCTCTTGATCGTCTGCATCACTCTCTTGAGCCTCTGCATCACTCTCTTTAGCCTCTCTATCACTCTTGTAAGCCTCTGCATCCCGTTCTTGATCCTCTGCATCACTCTCTTGAGCCTCTGCATCATTCTTTTGAGCCTCTGCATCACTCTCTTGAGTCTCTGCATCACTCTCTGAAGCCTCTGCCTTTCTCTCTTGAGCCTCTGCATCACTCTCTTGAGCTACTGCATCCCTCTCTTGAGCCTCAGCATCCCTGTCTTGAGCCTTTGCATCACTCTCTTAAGCCTCAGCATCCCTCTCTTGACCCTCTGCATCACTCTCAAGTGCCTCTGCATCTTTCTCTTGTGCCTCTGCATCACTCACTTTAGCCTCTGCATCCGTCTCTTAAGCCTCTGCATCACTCTCGTAAGCCTCTGCATCACTCTCTTAAGCCATTGCATCTCTCTCTTAAGCCTCTGAATCACTCTCTTGAGCCTCTCCATCACTCTCATGAGCCCTTGCATCCCTCTATTGAGCCTCTGCATCACTCTCTTGAGCCTCTTCATCACCCTCTTATGGCTCTGCATCCCTCTTTTGAGCCTCCGCATCACTTTCTTAAGACTCTGCATCCCTCTCTTGAACTCCTGAATCTCTCTTATAAGCCTCTGCATCATTCTCATGAGCCTCTGCATCACTCTCTTAAGCCTCTGCATCCCTCCCTTGTGCCTCTGCCTCCCTCACTTGACCCTCTGCATCCCTCTCTTGAGCCATTGCATCCCTCTCTTGAGCCTCTGCATCCCTCTCTTTAGCCTCTGCATCACTCTCGTAAGCCTCTGAATCACTCTCTTGAGCCTCTGCATCCCTCTCTTGAGCATCCGCATCACTCTTTTCAGCCTCTGCATCCCTCTCTTGAACCTCTGCATCACTCTTGAGCCTATACATCCCTCTCTTGAGCCTCTGCATCGCTCTCTGAAGCCTCTGCATCACTCTTATGAGCCTCTGCATCACTCGCTTGAGACTCTGCATCACTCTTTTGAGCCTCTGCATCCCTCTCTTAAGCCTCGGCAACACTCTCTTCAGCCTCTGCATCACTCTCTTAAGCCTCTGCTTCCCTCTCATGATCCTCTGCATCACTCTCTTGATCCTCTGCATCACTCTCTTGAGCCTCTGCATCATTCTCCAGAGCCTCTGCATCACTCTCTTGAGCCTCTACATCACTCGCTTCAGCCTCTGCATCACTCTCTTAAGCCTCTGCATCACTCTTTTGATCCTCTGCATCACTCTCTTGATTCTCAACATCACTTCTGTAAGCCTCTGAATCACTCTCTCGAGTCTCTGCATCACTCTCGTAAGCCTCTGCATCACACTCTTAAGCCTCTGCATCACTCCCGTAAACCTCTGAATCACTCTCTTGAGCCTCTCCATCACACTCTTGAGCCCCTGCATCCCTCTATTGAGCCTCTGCATCACTCTCTTGAGCCTCTGCATCACTTTCTTAAGCCTCTGCATCCCTTTCATGAGCCTTTGCATCTCTCTCTTGACCTCCTGCATCCCTTTTATGAACCTCTGCATCCCTCTCTTGAACCTTTGCATCACTCGCTTAAGCCTCTGCATCCCTCTCTTGAGCCTCTGCATCACTCTCTAAAGCCTCTGCATCCCTCTCTTGAGCCATTGCATCCCTCTCTTGAGCCTATACACCCCTCTATTGAGCCACTGCATCCCTCTCCTAAGCCTCTGCATCACTGTCATGAGCCTCGGCATCACTCTCTTAAGCCTCTGCATCTCTCTCTTCAGCATCTGCATCGCTCTCTTGAGCCTCTGCATCCCTCTCCTGAGCCCCTGCATCCCTCTCTTAAGCCTCTACATCCCTCTCTTGAGCCTCTGCATCCCTCTCCTAAGCCTCTGCATCACTCTCTTGAGCCTTTGCATCACTCTCTTGAGCCTCTGCATCCCTCTCTTATGCCTTTGCAACACTCTCTTCAGCCTCTGCAACACTCTCTTCAGCCTCTGCATCACTCTCTGGAGCGTCTGCATCAATCTCCAGAGCCTCTACATCACTCTCTTGAGCCTCTACACCACTCGCTTCAGAATCTGCATCACTCTCTTAAGCCTCTGCATCACTCTCTTGATCCTCTGCAACACTCTCTTGAGCCTCTTCGTCGTTCTCTTGAGCCTCTGCATCCCTCTCTTAAGCCTCTGCATCACTCTCTTTAGCCTTTGTATCCCTCTCTTCAGCCTCTTAATCACTCTCTTGAGCCTCTGCATCCCTCTCCTGAACTCCTGCATCCCTCTCATGAGCCTCTGCATCCCTCTCTTTAGCCTTTGCATCACTCTCTTAAGCCTCTGCATCCCTCTCTTGAACCTCTGCATCACTCTAAAGAGCCTCTGCATCCCTCTCTTGTGCCTCTTCATCCCTCACTTGAGCCTCTGTATCTCTCTCTTGAGCCTCTGCATCCCTCCATTGAGCCTCTGCATCCCTCTCTTAAGCCTCTGCTTCCCTCTTTTGATCCACTGCATCACGCTCTTGAGCCTCTGCATCACTCTCTTGATCGTCTGCATCACTCTCTTGAGCCTCTGCATCACTCTCTTTAGCCTCTCTATTACTCTCTTAAGCCTCTGCATCCCGCTCTTGATCCTCTGCATCACTCTCTTTAGCCTCTGCATCATTCTTTTGAGCCTCTGCATCACTCTCTTGAGTCTTTGCATCACTCGCTTATGCCTCTGCATCCCTCTCTTGAGCCTCTGCATCCCTCTCTTAAGCCTCTGTATCACTCTCTTAAGCCTCGGCATCACTCTCGTAAGCCTCTGAATCACTCTCTTGAGCCACTGCATCCCTCTCTTGAGCATCCGCGTCACTCTCTTCGGACTCTGCATCAGTCTCTTGACCCTCTGCATCACTCTCTTGAGCCTATACATCCCTCTCATGAGCCTCTGCATCGCTCTCTTAAGCCTCTGCATCACTCTTATGATCCTTTGCATCACTCTGTTGAGACTCTGCATCACTCTCTTGAGCCTCTGCATCCCTCTCTTAAGCCTCTGCAACACTCTCTTCAGCCTCTGCATCACTCTCTTAAGCCTCTGCTTCCCTCCCATAATCCTCTGCATCAATCTCTTGATCCTCTGCATCACTCTTTTGAGCTTCTGCATCACTCTCCAGAACCTCTGCATCACTCTCTTGAGTCTCTACATCACTTGCTTCAGCCTCTTCATCACTCTCTTAAGCCTCAGCATCACTCTTTTGATCCTCTGCTTCACTCTCTTGATTCTCTGCATCACTCTTGTAAGCCTCTGAATCACTCTCTTGAGCCTCTGCATCACTCTCGTAAGCCACTGCATTACTCTGAATCACTCACTTGTGCCTCTCCATCACACTCTTGAGCCCCTGCATCCCTCTATTGAGCCTCTGCATCACTCTCTTGAGCCTCTGCATCACCCTCTTAAGCCTCGGCATCCCTCTTTTGAGCCTCTGCATCACTTTCTTAAGCCTCTGGATCCCTTTCATGAGCCTTTGCATCTCTCTCTTGACCTCCTGCATCCCTCTTATGAGCCTCTGCATCCCTCTCTTGAACCTTTGCATCACTCGCTAAAGCCTCTGCATCCCTTTCTTGAGCCTCTACATCACTCTCTAAAGCCTCTGCATCCCTCACTTGAGCCTCTGCATCCCTCTCTTGAGCCATAGCATCCCTCTCTTGAGAATCTGCATCAATCTCTTGAGCCTCTGCATCCCTCTCTTAAGCTTCTGCATCACTCTCTTAAGCCACTGAATCACTCTCTTGAGCCTCTGCATCCCTCTCTTGAGCATCTGCATCACTCTCTTCAGCCTCTGCATCCCTCTCTTGAGCCTCTGCATCACTCTCTTTTGCCTATACATCCCTCTTTTGAGCCTCTGCATCCCTCTCTTAAGCCTCTGCATCACTGTCATGAGCCTCTGCATCACTCTCTTAAGCCTCTGCATCTCTCTCTTCAGCCTCTGCATCCCTCTCTTGAGCCCCTGCATCCCTCTCTTGAGCCTCTACATCACTCTCTTGAGCCTCTGCATCACTCTCTTGAGCCTTTGCATCACTCTCTTGAGCCTCTACATCCCTCTCTTATGCCTTTGCAACACTCTCTTCAGCCTCTGCATTACTCTCTTAAGCCTCTGCATCCCTCTCTTGAGCCCCTGCATCCCTCTCTTGAGCCTCTACATCACTCTCTTGAGCTTCTGCATCCCTCTCCTAAGCCTCTGCATCACTCTCTTGAGCCTTTGCATCACTCTCTTGAGCCTCTGCATCCCTCTCTTATGCCTTTGCAACACTCTCTTCAGCCTCTGCATTACTCTCTTAAGCCTCTGCATCCCTCTCTTGAGCCCCTGCATCCCTCTCTTGAGCCTCTACATCACTCTCTTGAGCCTCTGCATCTCTCTCCTAAGCCTCTGCATCACTCTCTTGAGCCTTTGCATCACTCTCTTGAGCCTCTGCATCCCTCTCTTATGCCTTTGCAACACTCTCTTCAGCCTCTGTATCACTCTCTTGAGCCTCTGCATCACTCTCCAGAGCCTCTACATCACTCTCTTGAGCCTCTACATTACTCGCTTCAGCCTTTGCATCACTCTCTTTAGCCTCTGCATCACTCTCTTGATCCTCTGCATCACTCTCCTGAGCGTCTTTATCATTCTCTTCATCCTCTGCATCCCTCTCGTAAGCCTCTGCATCACTCTCTTTAGCCTTTGCATCCCTCTCTTAAGCCTCTGAATCACTCTCTTGAGCCTCTGCATCCCTCTCTTGAACTCCTGCATCCCTCTCATAAACCTCTGCATCCCTCTCTTTAGCCTTTGCATCACTCTCTTAAGCCTCTGCATTCCTCTCTTGAACCTCTCCATCACTCTCAAGAGCCTCTGCATCCCTCTCTTGTGTCTCTTCATCACTCACTTGAGCCTCTGCATCCTTCTTTTGAGCCTCTGCATCACTTTCTTAAGCCTCTGGATCCCTTTCATGAGCCTTTGCATCTCTCTCTTGACCTCCTGCATCCCTCTTATGAGCCTCTGCATCCCTCTCATGAACCTTTGCATCACTCGCTTAAGCCTCTGCATCCCTCTCTTGAGCCTCTGCATCACTCTCTAAAGCCTCTGCATCCCTCACTTGAGCCTCTGCATCCTTCTCTTGAGCCATTGCATCCCTCTCTTGAGAATCTGCATCAATCTCTTGAGCCTCTACATCCCTCTCGTAAGCCTCTGCATCACTCTCTTAAGCCACTGAATCACTCTCTTGAGCCTCTGCATCCCTCTCTTGAGCATCTGCATCACTCTCTTCAGCCTCTGCATCCCTCTCTTGAGCCTCTCCTTCACTCTCTTGAGCCTATACATCCCTCTATTGAGCCTCTGCATCCCTCTCTTAAGCCTCTGCATCACTGTCATGTGCCTCTGCATCACTCTCTTAAGCCTCTGCATCTCTCTCTTCAGCCTCTGCATCCCTCTCTTGAGCCTCTGCATCCCTCTCTTGAGCCCCTGCATCCCTCTTTTGAGCCTCTACATCACTCTCTTGAGCCTCTGCATCCCTCTCCTAAGCCTCTGCATCACTCTCTGGAGCCTTTGCATCACTCTCTTGAGCCTCTGCATCCCTCTCTTATGCCTTTGCAACACTCTCTTCAGCCTCTGCATTACTCTCTTTAGCCTCTGCATCACTCTCTTGATCCTCTGCATCACTCTCCTGAGCCTCTTCATCATTCTCTTGAGCCTCTGCATCACGCTCTTCAGCCTTTGCATCCCTCTCTTAAGCCTCTGAATCACTCTCTTGAGCCTCTGCATCCCTCTCTTGAACTCCTGCATCCCTCTCATAAGCCTTTGCATCCCTCTCTTTAGCCTTTGCATCACTCTCTTAAGCCTCTGCATTCCTCTCTTGATCCTCTGCATCACTCTCAAGAGCCTCTGCATCCCTCTCTTGTGTCTCTTCATCCCTCACTTGAGCCTCTGCATCTCTCTCTTGAGCCTCTGCAATCCTCCCTTGAGCCTCTGCATCCCTCTCTTGAGCCTCTGCATCCGTCTCTTAAGCCTCTGCATCACTCTCTTAAGCCTCTGCTTCCCTCTTTTGATCCACTGCATCACTCTCTTGAGCCTCTGCATCACTCTCTTTAGCCTCTCTATCACTCTCTTAAGCCTCTGCATCCCTCTCTTGAGCCTCTGCATCAATCTCCAGAGCCTCTACATCACTCTCTTGAGCCTCTACATCACTCGCTTCAGCCTCTGCATCACTCTCTTAAGCCACTGAATCACTCTCTTGAGCCTCTGCATCCCTCTCTTGAGCATCTGCATCACTCTCTTCAGCCTCTGCATCCCTCTCTTGAGCCTCTGCATCACTCTCTTGAGCCCTCTCTTGATCCTCTGCATCACTCTCTTGAGCCTCTGCATCATTCTCTTGAGCCTCTGCATCACTGTCTTAAGCCTCTGCATCTCTCTCGTGTGCCTCTGCATCCCTCACTTGACCCTCTGCATCCCTCTATTGAGCCATTGCATCCCTCTCTTGAGCCTCTGCATCCCTCTCTTGAGCCTCTGCATCCCTCTCTTAAGCTTCTGCATCAATCTCTTGACCCTTTGCATCACTCTCTTGAGCCTATACATCCCTCTCTTGAGCCTCTGCATCGCTCTCTTAAGCCTCTGCAACACTCTCTTCAGCCTCTGCATCACTCTCTTAAGCCTCTGCTTGCCTCTCATGATCCTCTGCATCACTCTCTTAATCCTCTGCATCACTCTCTTGAGCCTCTGCATCACTCTCCAGAGCCTCTGCATCACTCTCTTGAGTCTCTACATCACTCGCTTCAGCCTCTGCATCACTCTCTTAAGCCTCAGCATCACTCTTTTGATCCTCTGCATCACTCTTGATTCTCTGTATCACTCTTGTAAGCCTCTGAATCACTCTCTCGAGCTTCTGCATCACTCTCTTAAGCCTCAGCATCACTCTTTTGATCCTCTGCATCACTCTTGATTCTCTGCATCACTCTCTTTAGCCTCTGCATCACTCTCTCGAGCCTCTGCATCACTCTCTTTAGCCTCTGCATCACTCTCTTGAGCCTCTGCATCACTCTCGTAAGCCACTGCATCACTCTGAATCACTCTCTTGTGCCTCTCCATCACACTTTTGAGCATCTGCATCCCTCTATTGAGCCTCTGCATCATTCTCTTGAGCCTCTGCATCACCCTCTTAAGCCTCAGCATCCCTCTTTTGAGCCTCTGCATCACTCTCTTAAACCTCTGGATCCCTTTCATGAGCCTTTGCATCTCTCTCTTGACCTCCTGCATCCCTCTTATAAGCCTTTGCATTCCTCTCTTGAACCTTTGCATCACTCGCTTAAGCCTCTGCATCCCTCTCTTGAGCCTCTGCATCACTCTCTAAAGCCTCTGCATCCCTCTCTTGAGCCTCTGCATCCCTCTCTTAAGCCTCTGCAACACTCTCTTCAGCGTCTGCATCACTCTCTTGAGCCTCTGCATCACTCTCCAGAGCCTCTACATCACTCTCTTGAGCCTCTACATTACTCGCTTCAGCCTTTGCATCACTCTCTTAAGCCTCTGCATCACTCTCGTGATCCTCTGCATCACTCTCTTGAGCCTCTTCATCATTCTCTTGAGCCTCTGCATTCCTCTCTTAAGCCTCTTCATCACTCTCTTTAGCCTTTGCATCCCTCTCTTGAGCCTCTGCATCCCTCTCTTGAGCATCCGCATCACTCTTTTCAGCCTCTGCATCCCTCTCTTGAACCTCTGCATCACTCTTGAGCCTATACATCCCTCTCTTGAGCCTCTGCATCGCTCTCTGAAGCCTCTGCATCACTCTTATGAGCCTCTGCATCACTCTCTTGAGACTCTGCATCACTCTCTTGAGCCTATGCATCCCTCTCTTAAGCCTCGGTAACACTCTCTTCAGCCTCTGCATCACTCTCTTAAGCCTCTGCTTCCCTCTCATGATCCTCTGCATCACTCTCTTGAGCCTCTACATCACTCGTTTCAGCCTCTGCATCACTCTCTTAAGCCTCTGCATCACTCTTTTGATCCTCTGCATCACTCTCTTGATTCTCTGCATCACTCCTGTAAGCCTCTGAATCACTTTCTCGAGCCTCTGCATCACTCTCGTAAGCCTCTGCATCACACTCTTAAGCCTCTGCATCACTCCCGTAAACCTCTGAATCACTCTCTTGAGCCTCTCCATCACACTCTTGAGCCCCTGCATCCCTCTATTGAGCCTCTGCATCACTCTCTTGAGCCTCTGCATCACCCTCTTAAGCCTCTGCATCCCTCTTTTGAGCCTCTGCATCACCTTCTTAAGCCTCTGCATCCCTTTCATGAGCCTTTGCATCTCTCTCTTGACCTCCTGCATCCCTTTTATGAACCTCTGCATCCCTCTCTTGAACCTTTGCATCACTCGCTTAAGCCTCTGCATCCCTCTCTTGAGCCTCTGCATCCCTCTCTTGAGCCTCTGCATCACTCTCTAAAGCCTCTGCATCCCTCTCTTGAGCCATTGCATCCCTCTATTGAGCCACTGCATCCCTCTCTTGAGCCCCTGCATCCCTCTCCTAAGCCTCTACATCCCTCTCTTAAGCCTCTGCATCCCTCTCTTGAGCCTCTGCTTCACTCTCTTGAGCCTTTGCATCTCTCTCTTGAGCCTCTGCATCCCTCTCTTATGCCTCTGCAACACTCTCTTCAGCCTCTGCATCACTCTCTTAAGCCTCTGCATCCCTCTCTTGAGCCTCTGCATCCCTCTCTTAAGCCTCTGCAACACTCTCTTCAGCCTCTGCATCACTCTGTTGAGCCTCTGCATCAATCTCCAGAGCCTCTACATCACTCTCTTGAGCCTTAACACCACTCGCTTCAGCCTCTGCATCACTCTCTTAAGCCTCTGCATCACTCTCTTGATCCTCTGCATCCCTCTCCTGAACTCCTGCATCCCTCTCATGAGCCTCTGCATCCCTCTCTTTATCCTTTGCATCACTCTCTTAAGCCTCTGCATCCCTCTCTTGAGCCTCTGCATCCCTCTCTTAAGCCTCTGCAAAACTCTCTTCAGCCTCTGCATCACTCTGTTGAGCCTCTGCATCAATCTCCAGAGCCTCTACATCACTCTCTTGAGCCTTAACACCACTCGCTTCAGCCTCTGCATCACTCTCTTAAGCCTCTGCATCACTCTCTTGATCCTCTGCATCCCTCTCCTGAACTCCTGCATCCCTCTCATGAGCCTCTGTATCCCTCTCTTTATCCTTTGCATCACTCTCTTAAGCCTCTGCATCCCTCTCTTGAACCTCTGCATCACTCTCAAGAGCCTGTGCATCCCTCTTTTGTGCCTCTTCATCCCTCAATTGAGCCTCTGCATCTCTCTCTTGAGCCTCTGCATCCCTCCATTGAGCCTCTGCATCCCTCTCTTGAGCCTCTGCATCCGTCTCTTAAGCCTCTGCATCACTCTCTTAAGCCTCTGCTTCCCTCTTTTGATCCACTGCATCACTCTCTTGTGCCTCTGCATCACTCTCTTGATCGTCTGCATCACTATCTTGAGCCTCTGCATCACTCTCTTTAGCCTCTCTATCACTCTCTTAAGCCTCTGCATCCCGCTCCTGATCCTCTGCATCACTCTCTTTAGCCTCTGCATCATTCTTTTGAGCCTCTGCATCACTCTCTTGAGCCTCTGCATCACTCGCTTATGCCTCTGCATCCCTCTCTTGATCCTCTGCATCACTCTCTTGAGCCTCTGCATCATTCTCTTGAGCCTCTGCATCACTCTCTTAAGCCTCTGCATCTCTCTCGTGTGCCTCTGCATCCCTCACTTGACCCTCTTCATCCCTCTTTTGAGCCATTGCATCCCTCTCTTGAGCCTCTGCATCCCTCTCTTGAGCCTCTGCATCCCTCTCTTAAGCCTCTGCATCACTCTCTTAAGCCTCGGCATCACTCTCGTAAGCCTCTGAATCACTCTCTTGAGCCTCTGCATCCCTCTCTTGAGCATCCGCATCACTCTCTTCAGTCTCTGCATCCCTCTCTTGACCCTCTGCATCACTCTCTTGAGCCTATACATCCCTCTCTTGAGTGTCTGTATCGCTCTCTTAAGCCTCTGCATCACTCTTATGAGCCTCAGCATCCAACCTGTCCTCTTAAAAAGAACGTCAACATTTGCCGTTTGACTCTACGGCTGTTTTTGGACGTTATTTTGTGTAAAACAACGTCTATTTTCGCTTCCATGGACTATCTCTTGTTATACAATGAAATACCACACTCTTATTATTCTATAACTCACTGACTATGCTCTGATATTTGTTCTTCAAGTAAAAATATATATATTTTTGGCTTAATTAGGCCATAATCCAGAAAATTCCAGCCTATCGATCTTTATATTTAGGAAAACATCTAATAAATTTGGAAATGAATTTTTCGTTCGCCGACAGTTGCCTGTTACTATTTAACCCTCTATGCTGTAATGTCGCTGGTCATTGTGACTTTCCCAGGATTTATATAGGTTTTGTAGTAGCATTTAGTCAGACTACAGTAATTTAACTAATGGGAAACCTCTATAGTTGTCGTAAATTAATAATAATCATTTATCAAATAATAAATTAGCAAACATATGCAACATTTTATGTTACGACTTTTCGGGTAGGCCGTTCTGTTTGTTTACAACCCCAATGGTTCAAAATACACAATACTTTTAATATATAAGTGACTAAGTATGCTCTAATATATGGTCCTCAATGAAAATTATCGTTTTTTTTTGTTAATTTGTCCATAATGAATAAGATTCCTTACTGTTGATCTTTATATTAAGAAAAACATCTAAACAAATTGGTATTGTGTTTTCGTTCAGATAAAGTTTCCAGATACTATTTCCTAGTTATCAATTAATGTAGGTGGTTATTTTAATTCGCGGCTACCAGGGGCTTTCTCCCATTATACAATATAAATGTACTCACTAACTATTCTCTGGTATCTGTTCTTCAAGTAAAATTACCTATTTTTTTGTTTAATTAGTCCATAATTCATAAAATTCCTTCAGGTCGATCTTTATATTTAGAAAAACATCTAATCAATTTGGAATTTAATTTTTCGTTCACCTACAGTTACCAGCTACTATTTCATTGTTATATTTTATGTCGCTGGTCATTACAATTTTCCAAGAATTTAAACAGCTAAACAGCAAGTAGCATCTTGTTAGAGTACAGGAATTTACCTATGGAGAACCTCGATAGCTGCCGAAAATTATTAATGATTATATATGTAATTTAAAATAATGAATTATATACCATTTCTTATGTTACGTCTTTGGCGGGTAGGCGGTTCTGCGGGTTTACAACCGAATTGTTTAAAAATCACACTATTTTAAATGTATGAGTCACTAGTATGCTCTGATATATGTTCTGCAATGAAAATAAAGATTGTTTTGTTGTTAATTACTCCATAAATGTGTAATGTGTTAATTCAGTCTAAAATCTTTTTGCAACGTTTATATGCGATATACGTAGCTGGAAACTACCTAATATTTAAAAATAATAGTTACAACATTCTATTAATATATAATGTTGAAATAAATATCACACAAAGTCTGTATATCTGTTTTTAGATGTCTTATAAATCTTCTTTTAAAATAGTATTAATGATTTTTATGAACCTTGAGTAAAAATTATGTTAATTATTATTAATCTAATTGTTATTATTTTAAGTAAAAGAATTGCAAGTATTCGCATAACCACGGGATCTCTGTTTGTGTATGAATGCACGGATTTGTTTTTGTTATGAGAGGGACGCCTTAGAAAGCATGGTGTAGGCCACCTGTGGCTCGCATCCGATCCCACGATCGTCGTCGCCCCTAAATCAACACAACAGGTATTTAGTATTTACGATTATAATAAGTAATATTTCTTTTATAATAATATTGCAGCAGGTGGTGTAGTGGTAGGACACTCGCCTGGCGTTCCGCGAGCGCTATGTCATGGGTTCGTATCCTGGCCGGGGAGGATTTACTGGGCGCAATTCCTTAACTGTAGCCTCTGTTTAACGCAACAGTAAAATGTGTACTTGGATGAAAAAACGATTCCTCGCGGCGGTGATCGTATTCCAGGGACCTGCCCGAAACGCTACTCGTACTAGTGGCTGTACAAGAATGTAACAACTTTTGTATATATCTCAGGTTAGGGGCTAGGCATTTACACTCTTAGGTCAGCAAACTAGCTAGAAGGTTAGACTATTAGACTCCACTGGTCAATCGGGGCCCTGCATGACTCAGCTTATCCTAACCTAGCCCAGCTTAAACCATCTTAGCATAGTTCATTCTAGCTGTGCATAGTGCTTGCACAGCCTTGCTTATCCTAGTTTACCTCTTCCTAGCCTACCGTAGCCAAGCCTATCCCAGTATACCCTTACCTAGTCTTGCCTAGCCTAACCCTGCCTTGCTTTTAAACATGACCAGTCCTTCCTACCCTAGCCAAGCCCTGACCAGCTTAGCCAAGCCAATCCCTGCCTAGATTTAGCATAGCCTTGCCTTTTTATTAATATATAGAGGGTACCACCTCTGGTTGAGTTTGTAGGAACCCTCCACTTATAGGGTTGAGGGTTCCATATATATATATATATATATATATATATATATATATATATATATATATATATATATAT